>NW_019416806.1:1329810-1362720 GCF_000390285.2 Anoplophora glabripennis
GTATTCTCAAAATTACTTTGACACTCATACCATGCTTTTGCATTTCCCGTCAACTTACTAATCATACAAAATATTTTAGTCTTGTCATCCCAACAATATAAATTAGCGACCGATTCAATTTTGTTCAGCCAATGTTGTATTGTAACAGAATTTGTAGACGCATCAAATTCTGGTATTAATTCATTGCGACCAATATATTGAGAAATTGACCTAGGTTCTGATGCTAATTGTTTGGGCATCGAACGTGATTGTTCAGCACTTTCAGTTTGTTTGGGTGATCTCGACTTTGGCGGCGACACATGACGAGAATGACGTGGTGGCGTATTACTTCGTCCATGCGACGACACCAGCGTCTCCGCGTGATCATGAGAATTCCCGCGCGTACTGCGTATTAAAGATTCTAGAGATTTAAGTCTTTTTTCTATAGATTCAACATAATGAGAAGGACTAGCGCTAAGACGCCTTTTCGAGCTTCTCCGCCTCTTATTTACGGTGCGGTCACGGCTTTTGTTTCGACCCATGACGTTATTATTGAGAAATAAACAAACAATAAACAATTGCGCAATATTGTGACCAGGTAAAAATTTGAAAGTCTACAGACCAGACAGGCAGGTAACTCACAGAAAGTCAATCAAATGCATTGTTTTTACTTACTGCATCAAAATGCATCGAATTTTCTCGGTTTTTGCACTTTTTGTTCCATAACACTTTATTTACACAAAATCTAATTTTTCTCTATTATTTATGGATCTTGTGATCCCACTTCTGAAGTTGTTAAAACACAGTTTTTCACAAATATAATTTTAATAGATTTTAGAATAAAAACAACGATAACATATCTCAACACCACCTCGTCTCTAGTCGTTCTCTCTTTCTGTCCCCGTGCTCGTCCCCGGCCCGGCCGGCGCCCCACCCGTATCATGGCCGCCAAAAGTTTATAAACAATTTTGCAAAGCCTAAACTATCTTCACATTAAATATAATTTGGACCTCAGAGTTGAACAATATGTTAGCCCATTACTGCCATTACCGTCGTCTTTATCGAAATGTCAAAATGTGGACATATTAGGCTCAATAATATTATTGAATGGGAGGACGTAGGAAATATCCTGAAGCTAAGCAGACTTGGGAGGATCAACGTTTAGGGATCCCAAATTCCAATTCAATATAAGTAATTTATAGGCTCTATTATAAAGGGTATACCTGCGTCGGATCAAGCAGATAAGAAATGGATGTAATTTAAAAAAAATCTCATCCGAAAAAATTATTTCAATTCAACGTTATTAAGCTGAATTAGAGTATTTCAGAATGTAATGCTAGTTGCACATATTGTCGTTAAAACACAATAGTGATAATTTAAAATGGCATTGCATTAAATGGTATTTGGCGGATTTCAAGAATAAATCAAATATAAATGGTAAATTCATTTCAAACTTAATTGTTCCAGTTTTCTTACTACGATTCTTGCGAAAATTTTTACTATTGGTCACTAGCACAACAAACGAGTCAAAAGTACGTCGATTATTGCATACCTACAGCAATTTTTTGAAGTACTAATAAGGCTAATTAATTTTTTGAGGATATTTCAGATGCATTTCGGTGTACCTAATTGCCTTCTATGAATCTGCTGACTGCTGCGTAGGTGCTGACTAAGAGCGAACGATAACATTTAAATATTTTTAATTTATATTAAAAATGAATTAAAGAATTGTCGTTTTGGAACTAAATAAAGATGACCACCACTAGTGCATAGTATTGAAAACTAAAAGATTTCTTTCTGAAGCAATTCATCTAATTTAAAATAAGATTCTGACGACGGCGACGGAGCTGTATAAATATTTTCCCAAATGCAAAAATTGAACCAAATTGCTTAGCTTTTTAGTCAGCTTTCATGTAGTATAAGTGCATCATTATTATTTATTTATTTACAAATTATATATAAACCATGATTTTATTATAACAGATTTGAAAGGGGTTATAAAAGAACGTGCTTTTTCCTCAGAAGCTTGTCCTCAGTTTGGGAGGTGAATGTACATCTTTTTAGAGATTTTCTTAGCTGTTTTAGTTCATTAAAATAAGTTAAATTTTAATAAGTTTTTAGTTTATTAAAATGTATTTAAAACTTTTATGGAACTTTACTTATTTTGAAATGAACCGTAATTTTTTACTGGTTCAATTTCATATGATGTTAATTGTTGTTGATTTTAATAATTGTCGTTAATGAAATAATTGAGAATATTAAGGGAAAAGATAGATGATTTTCTTATCTTTAAAATGGCGTCTTATTGCACTATTGCACTTAGTGCGGAAAAGTACTTCCAGAGGCTGATTACGGCCGATTTCTTACTATTCCAGTTCGTCTTGGGGGTAGTGTAAAACAGAGGCTTTGAAAACCACAGACTTAGATTTAAGGAACAGAATTAAAAAAATATGCATGTATTAAGTTCAAACTTATAAATATTTTGTTAATTTCAATGTTGACCTTAATGAAAGGGGGGAACAATTATTGGAAACTGATGTAGCATAAACCTCATAATACAGTAAAATTTCAAAATAATTCAATAATCCTTAATTTTGGATTTATCTTACTTTTTGAGTTATAAATCATACCTACCTTTTCTAACCAATATAACTCTCTCTAAAATAGATCTCTAAAATCTTATATTTAAGGCGGAAGTTACTAGTTAAAAATAGTGGCAACTATTCATATAGGTAAAAAACAAAAGCCGGCACGCGTAGTAATTTATTTGTTAATTCTCGGAACGGATGGGCCAAAAAGTAAAATATTTCAGTCAACAATAATTTTATCGAAAAGTTAAATATTTCAAGTAAGTTCAGTGACGCCACAAGGCGGTTCTTCGGAGAAGGCCCCATGAAAATTAGCAGTATTTTTTAACAAGTTCACTTAGACCGTCGGGGCCATGTGTTGAGCATCTGGTATAAAGAGAAAAATCGATATTTCTAATAACGTGCGAAATGCATTCGAAAGAACATGTTGGAATTGATTGATAACAATTGGAAAAGAAAGATATATCAAATAGCTGGTTTTTGGCGGATTTTCCAAGTTATAAGGATAGAGTGACTAATCCTTCCCGTATTGCTATACGGAGTCACAAGAGGAAAGTATATGGTTGTTTGTAAATTTAGTCTCAAAATTATTTAGACAATTGTAAAAATCAGTCAATTAGATAACGATTAACATGGCATAATTATGCCAAAGCGTCCCGATATTCAGGGTTCCCGCCAGTAAGATAAGAACATGGACCCAAGAAATGGGCGTGTCGAAGCGAGGTGTTGAATTCAGGAGAGATCTCCGAAAAAAACAGGCAGTTTTTTCCTTGGGTTCCACATTGAGCAGTCTACTTAGTTTTAGAGTATCGGGTTAATTTAATAATGGATAAAGTCATTCAAAATTTTGCTATGGATCGCGCATTTTCTAAATCTCGGTACGCTGTCGCGTGTCAATAAATTAATTAATAATGTTGTTCGAGCCCGTTGTGTCGTTATTTTGTTTGTTTGTTTTGTTTTTATTGTTATTAAAACCCTTCCTAGGAGTTTTGGTATTTCTTTCTTATTCTTCCAACTTAAGTGTCACCCTATACAACCAACCACTGGATTACCTTGTATATGAGCGACATACCGTAAATGTCTGGTATTCATTCTCTGAACGTACAACATTTCTAAGTTCCCACGTATAAATGAAGAAATAACCTCTCAGGTTACAATATACTTTATTTGATACACTCAAAAGAATATGGATATACAGCCATAACTACAAGCCGTAATAGTAAAATGTTTTATAGAACTGCAGAAACCCATAGTAACTACTGTGTTTTTTCTGTATGTAATAATTACACAGCCCCACAAAAAAAGTATCGGATCTGGTATTCAGACCAATGTATTTCCATGTATTTTTTTCCGCTGAATCCGAATCTGCCTTCAGATTTGGCCCAACGGATCTGAGTTTTCGGGAAAATTAAAAAAACAGGTTAAAATTCACAAAAACGTCATTTACGATCGACGAAAGTTATAAAAAATCAAATTATTCTACCAGCTCACTAGACGTATGATTCTTCACTCGTTTAGTTGCAAATTATCATCATAGAGTCAGACAAGCTATCCCAATTTCATTCAAAAACAGAAAATAGATCAAAATGCTTAAAAACGCCATTTTCAAGGCATAATTCGTGTTACATCTTTCTATCCAGTCGTTCATGCATGAATACACATATTTATTCACCCACCTATATCACCTATAAAACCCACCCATCCACACATCTATCCATCTACTTTTTATACTGAGAGACTGAGAGATGAGATAACAGCCTAGAAGAATGAGAATGCAATAAGACTTGTAGAATACTCTACTTTCTAAACAAAAGAAAACTATATCTATAAATCATTCTTATTTTTGTTGCTATAACGTATTCTCTTTTCTTCAAAAGTTTTATGCAAAGGGTTACGTTTTCGTTTATTCGTTTTATTTTTCTTTTTTCTTTTTAACAACCAACAAATTTTCGCTCTGCATATACAAAGGGCGAAAATTTCCTAATATTTTTGAGGCGAAATTGAAAGAAGGTGTATTCGATGGACTTCAGATTCGAAGATTGTTCAAGGATGCAACATTTTTCACTACAATGAGTAGCGTTGAGAAGAGTGCTTGGACTAGTTTCAAAGTTTTAAAATTTTTTAGGAAACAACAATAGTCCTAAATACGAAGAAATTGTATTAAAACTTCCTTCATTCACATCTGGATTGGTTTCCTGAAAATCGTAGAAATTATAGCGAAGAACAAGGCGAATGATCTCATCAGGATATGAAGGTTATAGAATAGCGATATCAAGGAAGATGGGGATCACAACATGATGGCCGATTTATGTTGGTTCTTAAAAAGAGAAACGAAAAATACAAGGACTAAACGAAAGCGTAACCCTTTGCATAGATCCTTTGAAGAAAAGAGAACACGTTATAGCAACAAAAATAAGAATGATTTGTAGATATCGTTTTCTTTTGTTTAGAAAGTAGAGAAACAAGTTTTATTGCATTCTCAATCTTCTAGGCTGTTATCTCATTTCTCAGCACAAAAAGTAGATAGATAGATGGGTGGATGGGTGGGTTTTATAGGTGGTACAGGTGGATGATAGAAAGGTGTATGAATTCATAAATGGGTGGGTGGACAAAAAGATGGAACCAGAACTCTGCAACACGAATGCCATGAAAATGGCGTTTTTAAGCATTTTCATCTATTTTCTGTTTTTGAATGAAATTGGACCAGTTTGTCTGACTATGATGATAAATTGGAATTAAATGAGTGAAAAATCATACGTCTAGTGAATTGGTATAATATTTTGACTTTTTATAACTTTCGTCGATCGTAAATGACGTTTTTTGTGAATTTTGACCTGTTTTTTTCAATTTTCCCGAAAACTCAGACCCGTTGGGCCAAATTTGAAGGCAGATTCGGATTCAGCGGAAAAAAATACATAGAAATACATGGGTCTGAATACCAGATCCGGTACTTTTTTTTTGTGGGGTATTAAATGCATTAAGTTATATTAAATAAATCGACATAATAATATGTCTGTAAGTGGTAGATATCCCATTTTGAATGGGGTCGCTTCATATACTTTCTTTTTATTTATTTTAATTCAGCATGTTTATGTTTTTTTCATAATCTTGTTTTTAGTACCAAACAGAGATATATAACTTTAAAGTATGAACATTCTCCGTCCTTTTCTGTAAGTCGTTGTGACGTCAACTTTGTCGCATGCGCATTGCGCTTTAAACTTAAGTTGGTATAACAAGGTAAATTGGATATTCTGACATTGCTGGAACAGTCACATTTTCTGTCATTTACCATTTACTATTTATTGCGCTGGTGATCGGTTGTGTTTTTGTGTGTAATTTTTGATTATTATAATTTTAATTAACATTTTCTCTCGTTTTGTGTTCTATTGCTTGTAATATTTATTGTGATATGTTTTTTATTAATTTATTTTTTTTGTGTATATCTATACATATTTTTGTTTCTGTATATCACTTGCCATAAAGATTGTATGCAATTTAACATAGTCAATAAACACTTAACTAAACTTTAATTAACATGGATTCCTAAAGGCCTCCACTGAAAATTTACCAGAAGCAAATTATGTAATGCTGCAAGAATTATCCGCAAAAAATCTGGACTATATGAGTGTTGAAATAAGAGGAGTAAAAAATGAAAGGTAAGTAATGTTTACAGCCGTGTATAATAAAATAATATAAAACTTACGTTAAAGTGGTCTTCGCAGCAATAAATTCTAGAAGAAGTGCTTGATAGAATATTTCTTCTGCCCACAGCCAAACACCAATTTTTTCTAATTGTTCCACTGCTAGTAGTCTAAGAGATAATGGCCAATTTTGTTTTTAATGTGTTGGTCGTATGTTGCATAACAGGGTCTCAGAGTTTACTGACACCCCTTGTGGGACAAGGGTTGGGGGTGCAGGGGTAAATACGAAAATCGCCCCGTGATCAGATTAATGTCAGCAACTCATAAAATATATTCTAGACCTTCATGGGAGTACGAAAATAAAAGTTGTTGACAGCCTAGTTGGGGCAGAGGTGTTTAAAACGGGGTAAAATGTATTACTTACCAAGCGCGCAAGCTGCGTGCGGGAAATGCGTATAAATCTGGGCGAATTGTTTTTTTTTCAAAAGTCGGACCTAACCCGAATTTTATGGGCTTAAAATTAAGTAAAAGATACACAGAACAAAAGCCTAAATTTGTGTATTTGTAGAGGTCGAACGTCATATTGTTTATAACAAAAGGAAAATTATTGCTCTTTTTTCAGTTTTTCGCTTATATCTCCGAAAATAAGCCTCTAATTGACATGAGGTATACTTATCGATTTTCTTCCTGAGGAAATTTGCTACAAAGATTGGCATTTGCAAGAGCTCGCAAAAATTTTTTATACATTGCAAAATTAGTAGTGAAGAAAAATGTGCAAAATTTTCAAAATTAAATAAGAACAAATTTGACCGAAATTAGATGAAACTACAGGAAAAGATAACTGTTGGGGTGCTCAACAAATATTCACAATTCGGACCCCGAATTTCAAAATGGCGGCCTATTGCAAAATTATATAGACGAAAACGCGAGTGCGTATATTTTCTGCCCAAGTCAAGATATCGAAATTTTGTAGAAAATTTTCGAAAGGTAATTACATTATATCGTGTCTGTGCAAATTTCAGATTTTTAAGTTGCAAAATAAAAAAGTTATTAACAAAAAACCAAAAAAAAAACGGTAACTAGGGTCCTTATCTCGGCAATTGTTTAATATACAGATTTCAAACCAATTGCATCAAATAGTGCTTAAAAAAACATGAATTAAGAAAATAAAAGCGTCTCGATCCGAGCAATAGGAACCGAGACAATTTTTTTTTTCTTTAAACGGTATTTTGGCTATTCTATTTAATATTTTGGAATAAACTTGGTCTCGTTGTAAAGTAGAAGACTTCCTTTATTTGAATTTTTTTAATGGATTCGCTCAAGAAGTGACCAAGTAAACGTTCGTTCAAGACAACGTGATCCATGCAGCAGCCCGCGCGGCGGCCCACGCGGCTGAGGGGTAGTCAGGAGAGGGGAGCGCTGTGACGTCATAGTGCCCATGCTGCGCTCAACTTTTCAAAATTATTACTTAACAAATGGGTTGTGGCATTTTGAAAGCAGCTACTGTGTTGCTTTTTTTAAATCAACTTATTTTTTCCTCTCTTTCGAGTGGTGTAAGCAAAAGTCTGTGAAAGTCATCGCCAGATCCAGAAAAATACATTTTTATTGACTTTTCACGTTTTTTTTTGTAATTTCATTGTGTTTTCGATATTTTGAAAAGTAAGGAGGTCTTTTTACGTATATAAAAACAAGTCAATTATTTCTTTGAAAAAAAAAAGATGAATGAATGAAAATTTACTGTGTTCAGAAGAGGTCGCTGTATAAAATATCTTCTCAAAATTAACTGTTACACTTACTGCGTAAATTATGTACATTCAATTCTACCATATTGTATTTAATGAATTGTAATGCTAAAGAAAGTCGTCTTTTTTAATTTTTATATTAAAATTAAAATTTTGTTAAGCACTATTTGATGCAATTGGTTTGAAATCTGTATATTAAACAATTGCCGAGATAAGGAACCTAGTTACCGTTTTTTTTTTGTTTTTTGTTAATAACTTTTTTATTTTGCAACTTAAAAATCTGAAATTTGCATAGACGCGAGATAATGTAATTACCTTTCGAACCTTTCCTACAAAATTTCGAAATCTCGGGCAAAAAATATACGCGCTCGCGTTTTCGACTTTATAATTTAGCAATAGACCGCCATTTTGAAATTCGGGGTCCGAATTGCGGATATTTGTTGAGCACTCCAACAGTTATCTTTTCCTGTAGTTTCATCTAATTTCGGTCAAATTTGTTCTTTTTATTTAATTCTGGAAATTTTGCACATTTTTTTTTCACTGCTAATTTTGCAATATGAAAAATTTTTGCGAGCTTTCGTAAAAGCCTATATTTGTAGCAAATTTCCTCAGGAAGAAAATTGATATGTGTACCTCATGTCGATTAGAGGCTTATTTTCGGAGATATAAGCGAAAAACAAAAAAGAGCAATTTTTTTTTTCTTTTGTTATAAACAATATGACGCTCGACCTCTACAAATACACAAATTTAGGATTTTGTTCTCTGTATTTTTTACTTAATTTTAAGCCCATAAAATTCGAGTTTTTTTTTTCGAAAAAAAACCTAATTCGCCCGCAGGCACGCAGCTTGCGCGCTCGGTAAGTGATACATTTTACCCCGTTTTAAACACCCCTGCCCCAACTAGGCTGTCAGCAACTTTTATTTTCGTACTCCCATGAAGGTCTAGAATCTAGAATATATTTTGAGTTGCTGACATTAATCTGATCACGGGGCGATTTTCGTATTTATTTTTTCTGAAAAGTAAGTTAATGAAGGTAAATTTATATAAGCTTTTACTACTGAAAAATAATACCAAATTAAAATTTTGTAATCTAAGGTAACGACTCTATTCACAGTAGTACAAATGTTATCCAAATATCTTAATAACTAGCGTGATTTCATATTCTACTGTAATTTTCAATGTTTTAAATTTTACTTGAGCTTCTTAGACAATGTCTCTCATATAATGATAATTACTGGTAGATNAAGTACGTCGATTATTGCATACCTACAGCAATTTTTTGAAGTACTAATAAGGCTAATTAATTTTTTGAGGATATTTCATTTTTTCCTCTCTTTCGAGTGGTGTAAGTAAAAGTCTGTGAAAGTCATCGCCAGATCCAATAAAATACATTTTTATTGACTTTTCACGTTTTTTTTTGTAATTTCATTGTGCTTTTGATATTTTGAAAAGTAAGGAGGTCTTTTTACGTATACAAAAACAAAAGTCAATTATTTCTTTGAAAAAAAAAAAATGAATGAATGAAAATTTACTGTGTTCAGAAGAGGTCGCTGTATAAAATATCATCTCAAAATTAACTGTTACACTTACTGCGTAAATTATGTACATTCAGTTCTACCATATTGCATTTAATGAATTGTAATGCTAAAGAAAGTCGTCTTTTTTAATTTTTATAATATTAAAAATAAAAATTTTTTAAGCACTATTTGATGCAATTGGTTTGAAATCTGTATATTAAACAATTGCCGAGATGGACCCTAGTTACCGTTTTTTTTGTTAATAACTTTTTTATTTTGCAACTTAAAAATCTGAAATTTGCACAGACGCGAGATAATGTAATTACCTTTCGAACTTTCCTACAAAATTTCGATATTTCGGGCAAAAAATATATGCGCTCGCGTTTTCGACTTTATAATTTTGCAATAGGCCGCCGTTTTGAAATTCGTGGTCCGAATTGCGGATATTTGTTGAGCACCCCAACAGTTATCTTTTCCTGTAGTTTCATCTAATTTCGGTCAAATTTGTTCTTTTTATTTAATTTTGAAAATTTTGCACATTTTTTTTCACTGCTAATTTTGCAATATAAAAAAATTTTTGCGAGCTTTCGTAAAAGCCTGTATTTGTAGCAAATTTCCTCAGGAAGAAAATCGATAAGGATACCTCATGTCGATTAGAGGCTTATTTTCGGAGATATAAGCGAAAAACAAAAAAGAGCAATATTTTTTTTTCTTTTGTTATAAACAATATGACGCTCGACCTCTACAAATACACAAATTTAGGCTTTTGTTCTCTGTATTTTTTACTTAATTTTAAGCCCACAAAATTCTAGTTTTTTTTTTTTTTGAAAAAAAAAACCTAATTCGCCCGGATTATATACGCACGCATCTTGCGCGCTCGATAAGTGATACATTTTACCCCGTTTTAAACGCCCCTGCCCCAACTAGGCTGTCGGCAACTTTTATTTTCATACTCCCATGAAGGTCTAGAATCTAGAATATATTTTATGAGTTGCTGACATTAATCTGATCACGGGGCGATTTTCGTATTTACCCCCGCACCCCAACCCCTGCCCCACAAGAGGTGTCAGCTAACTCTAAAACCTTGTTATTCAACATACGATCAACACATTAAAAACAAAATTGTTCGATCACGGGGGATTTTGACACCAATTTCTCCGTCTATACTCTATAGGAACAGCTATGAAAATTTTCTTCGCATTGAAATTCGTATTTTTATATGATGTAACAAAACGTTTTCGAAAATCCATATTTCTATAATAATAAATAACACAAATCTACTAGGTTTGTGTATTAACCTCAAATTAAAAATATCAAAACTGTCATGAATCATGACGTCAAATCGTCTTCGGTTTATTTTGTTTATGTCTCGATTGCGCATGTATATGAGTTGACATCACAGCGAGACAGAGACACTAATTTTAAATATGACAGAAAATGTTTAAATTTTATATTGCTATTGTTGCTTTGTGTTCCATTTTTTCTGAATAGTAAGTTAATGAAGGTAAATATATAAGCTTTTACTACTGAAAAATAATAGCAAATTAAAATTTTGAAATCTAAGGTAACGACTCTATTCACAGTAGTACAAATGTTATCCAAAGATCTTAATAACTAGCGTGATTTCTTATTCTACTGTAATTTTCAATGTTTTAAATTTTACTTGAGCTTCTTAGACAATGTCTCTCATATAATGATAATTACTGGTAGATACGGTTACTTCAGTCCAGATTTATTTTATAAAACGTAATGCGAGATTGTATTTTAGCTCTATACGGAAATGAAAGCGGTAGTATCTCTTGATCTACTAAAATTTTCAATGTTTTTAATTTTATTTAAGCTTCTTATGTGTCTTTCTTATGATGGTAATTATTGGTACAATTGCCCTAGTCCAGATTTATTTGTCACAGTAAAAAAAGGCATTAGAAGGTATTTTTAGCGCGTTACGGAAATGAAAGCAGTAATAGGTACATATTAGCCTTTCTTAATTAACTCACGAAACTCTGTGTTCCTCGAATAATCATCACGATTTTTAAATAAATGAAAAATATGCAGTTAATATATTTATTAACAACCCATATAACGTTTCATTTTCAGTTATCATTAAATTTTGTAAATTTTACAAATAAGTTTCTCTAAATTGTATATTATAAAAAGAATCGGTTAATATTGTAGGTACATAAGGTGTTTAGATAGTGTATTTCTCTGAGCAAAATGAGGTTATAAAATGAGAACCGAATAAAGTGTCAGGTTGCGCTATACTTGCTATTTCAGGCACGTGCTAACTATCAGTAATCATTTTCAGTTAGTGCATGAGCCATTTAAATAATGTATGTTACGTGATCATTCACCTCCTTCTATCACCTTGTGATATATGCGTCTCTGGAAGGATGTATATACGAATTGTGGAACGAAATGATTCTATTTCCATTGCATATGAATTTTATAATTCAAAATATAAGTCGAGTACATTACTGATGTTAAAACAAACGCATAGTTACGCATATTTTTTTCTAAACGCTATTTATTCAATTTGAAAATACTTTGTAAGTTTTAAAAAAATTGTTTTTAATAATGTCAGTTCGCAAGTTAACGTTTGTGCACTTTTTGATGAAGGTGATACTATCAGATTTGACTTAATTTAGTGTCCGAACTTGTTGGTACAAAGCATTCATAAATGATTACCAGTAATTTTGTTTGGCACAGTAATTTTATTTCCTTCATGTGGGCCATTAAATTTCGGTAAAATTAAAAATTATTAAAATAGTAAGATCAAGGCCACATTAAAACACAATGTTCTATTTCACTGGTTGTGATTGGTCACGAGAGACAATTTAACTAATCAGTGATCGCATTGGTCATTGTAAACGGGTCATTAATATTGATGGTGACGCCAAAATATCGGGAATTTTGTGACTAGTACCAACAGTGCAATGTAGGGTTGCCTAAGCTCGGTCATGTGGCTTGGAAACATTTATGAAGGCTTTGAAGTATTTTAAACATTCAATTTATCAAATGTAAATTGTTTANCTCAGAATAGCCTCAGGATTGCTAGTTTAGATTTAAATTTACCTAGAGATAGTATCCGACGCTGCCTAAAAAAAATAACATAAAACCCTATAAACCTAAGTTTCTTCACACTCTGGAAACAGGCGATAATGAGAAACGAATGGAGTTTTGTCTCTGGGCACAGGGACAATTACCGATTTCTTTTAAAAAATATCTTATTTAGCGATGAGGCCATATTCACGACTAATGGCATTGTATCATCACAGAACTCGCGGTGTTGGGTTTCAGAAAATCCAGAGTGGATAATTAATTGCTGAAGACAATATAGTCAGAAAGTTAACGTTTGGTGTGGGATACTTAACGAGAGAGTCATTGGTCCGTTCCTCTTTGAAGGGAATATGAATGGCGAACAATTTCTANGATAAGTGATACATTTTACCCCGTTTTAAACGCCCCTGCCCCAACTAGGCTGTCGGCAACTTTTATTTTCATACTCCCATGAAGGTCTAGAATCTAGAATATATTTTATGAGTTGCTGACATTAATCTGATCACGGGGCGATTTTCGTATTTACCCCCGCACCCCAACCCCTGCCCCACAAGAGGTGTCAGCTAACTCTAAAACCTTGTTATTCAACATACGATCAACACATTAAAAACAAAATTGTTCGATCACGGGGGATTTTGACACCAATTTCTCCGTCTATACTCTATAGGAACAGCTATGAAAATTTTCTTCGCATTGAAATTCGTATTTTTATATGATGTAACAAAACGTTTTCGAAAATCCATATTTCTATAATAATAAATAACACAAATCTACTAGGTTTGTGTATTAACCTCAAATTAAAAATATCAAAACTGTCATGAATCATGACGTCAAATCGTCTTCGGTTTATTTTGTTTATGTCTCGATTGCGCATGTATATGAGTTGACATCACAGCGAGACAGAGACACTAATTTTAAATATGACAGAAAATGTTTAAATTTTATATTGCTATTGTTGCTTTGTGTTCCATTTTTTCTGAATAGTAAGTTAATGAAGGTAAATATATAAGCTTTTACTACTGAAAAATAATAGCAAATTAAAATTTTGAAATCTAAGGTAACGACTCTATTCACAGCAGTATAAATGTTATCCAAAGATCTTAATAACTAGCGTGATTTCTTATTCTACTGTAATTTTCAATGTTTTAAATTTTACTTGAGCTTCTTAGACAATGTCTCTCATATAATGATAATTACTGGTAGATACGGTTACTTCAGTCCAGATTTATTTTATAAAACGTAATGCGAGATTGTATTTTACCTCGATACGGAAATGAAAGCGGTAGGTAGTATCACTTGATTTGCTAAAATTTTCAATGTTTTTAATTTTATTTAAGCTTCTTATGTGTCTTTCTTATGATGGTAATTATTGGTACAATTGCCCTAGTCCAGATTTATTTGTCACAGTAAAAAAAGGCATTAGAAGGTATTTTTAGCGCGTTACGGAAATGAAAGCAGTAATAGGTACATATTAGCCTTTCTTAATTAACTCACGAAACTCTGTGTTCCTCGAATAATCATCACGATTTTTAAATAAATGAAAAATATGCAGTTAATATATTTATTAACAACCCATATAACGTTTCATCTTCAGTTATCATTAAATTTTGTAAATTTTACAAATAAGTTTCTCTAAATTGTATATTATAAAAAGAATCGGTTAATATTGTAGGTACATAAGGTGTTTAGATAGTGTATTTCTCTGAGCAAAATGAGGTTATAAAATGAGAACCGAATAAAGTGTCAGGTTGCGCTATACTTGCTATTTCAGGCACGTGTTAACACATCAGTAATCATTTTCAGTTAGTGCATGAGCCATTTAAATAATGTATGTTACGTGATCATTCACCTCCTTCTATCACCTTGTGATATATGCGTCTCTGGAAGGATGTATATACGAATTGTGGAACGAAATGATTCTATTTCCATTGCATATGAATTTTATAATTCAAAATATAAGTCGAGTACATTACTGATGTTAAAACAAACGCATAGTTACGCATATTTTTTTCTAAACGCTATTTATTCAATTTGAAAATACATTGTAAGTTTTAAAAAAATTGTTTTTAATAATGTCAGTTCGCAAGTTAACGTTTGTGCACTTTTTGATGAAGGTGATACTATCAGATTTGACTTAATTTAGTGTCCGAACTTGTTGGTACAAAGCATTCATAAATGATTACCAGTAATTTTGTTTGGCACAGTAATTTTATTTCCTTCATGTGGGCCATTAAATTTCGGTAAAATTAAAAATTATTAAAATAGTAAGATCAAGGCCACATTAAAACACAATGTTCTATTTCACTGGTTGTGATTGGTCACGAGAGACAACTTAACTAATCAGTGATCGCATTGGTCATTGTAAACGGGTCATTAATATTGATGGTGACGCCAAAATATCGGGAATTTTGTGACTAGTACCAACAGTGCAATGTAGGGTTGCCTAAGCTCGGTCATGTGGCTTGGAAACATTTATGAAGGCTTTGAAGTATTTTAAACATTCAATTTATCAAATGTAAATTGTTTAATCTAGGATTTATCGAAGTATTCCTTGGCTGAGGTATTTATTTGCCGTATAAAACAATGTTCGTAAAATTTAAAAGTCACACTTTTGAGCTGCATGATATTATTGTGGAGTTCCCCAGGGATCGGCGCTGGGACCATTGCTTTCTATACGTTTTTATAAATGATTTACCTGAAAATATTAATACAGATGTTATTACTTTTTTTGCTAATTAGACTTCCGCATTGATCTCAGCTGTGAACTATAATGAACTCCACATATGTATTTATTAAAGATCTTAGTTTTGCAAATTGTTGTGTATAAAATGGATTAATAATAAATTTTACCAAAACTGAATATATCAAAATTTCAGTACTTATTTATAAATCGTGAGCATTTTCTAAAATTTTTGGACGGTAATACACGAACAACCTACGTCAAATTTATACAATTTTTAGAATTGTACCTATGCAGATAATAATCCCAAATGGTGCGAACATGTTGAGCATGCAGTAAAAAACTTAATTATGTTATGTAATATCTAAAATACGTTCATGTAGGTATAAAAAAATTAAAAACACAAGCTTTTAGTATCACCATGAATTGTCATCCAAACTAAAAGTTTATGCAAAATTTCAGCTCAATCGGTTGGGGATAACTGTTTTAAAATTTAGTTGAAAGATTTGACTCATACTAACAAGGCAAGTTAAATAAAAGCTCATAATACGGCAGTCGCTGTCGTTAAAATGTATTGTTTAATATGTAGGTACAACAGCCTGGTCCATAGTCATTTGGTATATAATGTTATTTTGTGGGTAAACACCACTAATAGTGTCAGGGTACCAACACCTAGAATTTTCTTTATATCGTTAAAAATGTTCATGCTGCTAGGCAATGGATTGGTTTGGAATTGTATTTTTATTAACTTTATATTATTATAGTTATTATCAAGACTCACAGAAGATTGCAATTTTGACTGAAGTTGGCGACGTACGCCAGAAAAAAGCTTACTTGGAGCTAATAGAAAGCTTGAGATTTTGTTTGAAAATAGGTATCAAATATTTAGTGATAAATAATGTATTTAGAATATATGATTAATTAGTTTTAAAAAATTTGTTGCAGCGAGAATATGTCACGAATTAATATAATTGAGAAAAAATTAATAACGTTAATTATTATTTTTAAATTATTTATATAAAAATATTTTTGGAGAATACAACATATGCTCAAAATGTCCACCACCATTTTCGATGCACGCACGACACTATCGAATCCAATTTTTGCGCACTCGCTGGAAAACACCCCAAGAAAAGGAAATAGTGGTACGCCAAAAACACTCCGACACGGTCGAATCCAGATACCAACTAAATTGCGTATTAGTGGTTGTTGGACACCTTAGTACCTCATATTAATAAACCGCCGCGCCGTTGTCACATTGCTCGATATGTACTTTATCGAATTTTAAACTTATTACAACGCTAATTATTTTTTAGAATTAAACATAGAGAAGTTCAAAAAAGTGATAAACATTGTATTTTATGGTATTCTATGCACGCAGTTATGTCAATATTCCTTAATTAATCGAACTTTTGTACATCAAGTTGGAGATTTTGATAATTTTTTTCTCGGGAATGATTGAGTTTAGGACCCATGTCATATAAGTTTTTTTTGTTTATTTTAATGTATTCTATCGTGTTAAAATTAAGGCAGTCAAACTTCTAACACCCTGTATAATAAATACTACACTACTTAATGTGCAACCGAGAAAAGTCAACGGATCATGCACAGTAGAATTGCATTAACCATTACTGTGCACGCATAGTGTTTGGTATGAATGTGCATTATTATGGAGGAAGTGGATAGTTTAATTGTTCGAATCAAGTTTGGTAAGCCTCGCTGAATTTATACAATTTAGTCGTTCGATTAATTAACCGCGAGTCTTAATCAGAACTGAAATTATTGGGGCTAGGCAATAATTTGTTTATCGAGTCGTAGAGTTCTGTTTAATATATATTTGTTGTATCGACAGTGATTTTATAACCACTATTGACTTGGGGTTGTACACTATGGCATAAATAATGTATTTAAACGTATAGTTTTGTAATTGATGGTAACAGTCCAAAATAAGAATTTTCTTCTTGTTTTATGGAAAACTACCAACAGCAGTAGTAAGTGCATAATATAGTACCGCTGTTATTTGTGCGTTAATTTGTTAATTAACAAGATACATACAGAAATCTATAAAAAAACACTACTGATCGTCTTTCCATAAAATATCATAGAAACATCAGAACTAACAAAAAACAATAATTAAATTTATTATTAATATATCATGCACTTATTACTGATAGAACTGGAAGTCTCCTATATCTACAGGGTGATTCAGTCATAATGTCATTAATTTTAAGAGCAGACAGAGAAAAATGAGTATAATATGATGGCGTGATTAAAAAAATTTTAAATGCATGTTTAAGCTGAAAAACAATATTTTCAAATAATTATTTAACCCCCTTTTCCGGCTGTTACTGACCGGCTGACGTCAGCCGGCTACGATATGAACAAGGCGCCCTAGATGCAATGTTGCCATATTTATATATTTTCGCTCATATAAAGACAATAAATAAACGGTTTGCTCACGTCAGCCAATAATAATTTAAAATGCTATAAATTATTTTTTATAATTATGCAATCAACATATTTATTAAATTGTTATTGTTGTTCAGCAAGAACCTCGAGGAGGTCTGAGCATGCCTTGAAAAAAATCAGTTTTTATTAACATCATAGTGATAATTTTTTAATTTGCTGTAAGCATTCTACTAAAAATTGAAAGTAACGCGGCCCATTCAAACGTTCAGGTAGAAAATGCGGCCCAATTAAACGATCGCCATATACTCCTGCCCATACATCGACACCGAATCTCCTCTGAAAGCTAAACCGACGAGTAGTGTGCGGGTTTTCATCTGACCAAATGAGATTATGGCTGCAAAGAAATTAGCTCTGTTTCACTTTAAATAAAATTTAATAATGAAGTTACAAAACTCCAAGAGTTCAAATAATTTAACTTTCATTTCATAACCATTTCAATTTCATTACAGAAATAATGACATAAAAAATCAACACTCACTAGATAAATTATAAAGAGAGGGTGAAATGTAAGTAGTATTTAAATATTGACTGTAAGTAATAGAAGATAAAAATACAATCGGACGGAGACAAATAAACAACTCGGTACGTGTTTCTGACTTAGGCTAACCTGTGTCGAGGTCACTAACCTTCTAATTTGCATGTGCACTTTAGTCTAGGAGCCAGACAGGATTCCGTTGCCACGGCTTCAAACAACTGATTTTAAAGTATTTTGAATCCAAAAAACTTGGTCGCAAAGCCTGAAAGTGGTCAGTTTAATTGTTATCAACAAATTAAATGTTTAAATGGCTGTAAAAAGTTTATTTTTATAGCTAGTACACGCAACCTGATCTGGCTCCTAGACTAATACGAACTGTAGTAGGATTGTATTCCATGCAAAGTAGAGCAAAAAGTTGTCGGTCTTTTATCAAAGGAAAATCGTGTCATCAAATTGAATGTAATGAATAGGGATGATTGTTTTGATTTTTAATATTACTAACGTTTTCACGTTTTATAAATTATTATGTTAAATAATTTTAGTATTTCAATTTATTATTCAATATGCAGTTGCGTATAACCAAAGTTTACATAATAAATATAAACTTTAGTGTATATCTAAACTTTGGTGTAACCTAGGTAGGTAGTTATTGTTTTTGAGAAAGCAATACTTATGTTTTTTACCTGTTTAAAATGTCAGCACGAGTAAAACAGCATTCATACGTCCAGAGCACTTTGTTAATAAAGTTCTGCTGTACTTCGATTTAGGAACCAATTGCAAAATTCAAGACGATTGGGGAAATCAGCTGCTTCTAAAGCTTGAACTTTTTGAAAATGTGTTATGTTAACTCCTTTGCGGGAAAAATGCGGGAGATATGGAGGGTGGTAGATTTGAATAAACGCTTTAAATTGTTAGGTAATGGTTTTGTAACCGTGTGTAGTGTATTTTGTATATTCGGGTATTTAGTGTGCCGACTTTTTTTATTTGATAAAATACAGTGTGCCTACAAACCTCTGCTTTATTTATTTTCTTTTAACGAAAGTTGACTTCGAGAAGTCAGGCTTGTTAAAACATTTTGCACTAAGTTAATACAATTATTAAAATTAGTTATAATAAAATGCAGCATGATCCTTTATTTACTTGCATTTTATTGGTTTCGTACATATGTATCCGTATACTAAAGCGGATTAATTAAATGTGAACCACAGATTATGATGTGAACTTGGCAACGCTGTTCGCTTCAGCTGACGATTTGTTCGTGACATTACGTTACAAAATTTTCCGAGCATCCGGGCATCTGGCAGGGCCGCCTTCTTAGCGGGAGTTATGGGTTGATTTCCTTCATTTTTAAAAGTCGAGTAAAAAATTTTTTTTCCGATTTTCTGTCTTTATTAAGCCTTCCGAATACGTGGTTAAAATTAATGACATTATGACTGAATCACCCTGTATATATAAACGGTGACCCATTAAGAATGGAAACACTCGCGTATAAAAGTTGTTTATGGACCGATTTGAACCGGTTAAGTGAAAAATAAGCAAAATTTTGTTAGCGATTTTTTTATAGAAATTCTGACTACACCACTGGATTTAGGAACCCATCAAATGCATTTCTACCAATTTTTGCGAAAAAAAGTTTGCACCTAAAAAAGTTATGACAATATCGGCATCACCAGTGTTTGCCGTTGTCGGTGAACCTATCTTTTTATAAAAACCGAATAGAACCCAAAGGGAAACAAAATTAAATAACAAACACTGGTTTAATAATTATTAATAAGAACCATAAAAACCAGTATACATAAAATAAACAACAAGTTCGTCAAATTATTATTATTTCGTGGTTATTATGCCAAAACTTACAAATATTACCTTCTTAGACAAAAATAATTACATTTATAATTTTTTTATTCAAAAAGCCACTGGATTCTACAACCATAATCCAATTCTTTGTGAAGAATTTTCTGAAAAAAATATTACGAGATATCCAGAAAATAACGTTGCTTAAAAATAATATGAACAAAATTTGGTAGGCTGTGAAATATAGAAGTTTAGACAACAAATGTCAAACTTCACAAGTAGTGGCACATTGTAATATTTTTTGTGCATTCCATAATTCTTTGCGATGGCTCAAAGTTTAACTTTACATGAGAAAATTGAAATAGTACGCCTTTCTGGAGAAAATGATCGGACGGCAAGAGAGGTGTGTATAATTTTTAACAACAGACATCCAGATAGACCTAATATTACGCATAGCACAGTTTTTAAAATAAACAATACTTTTATGGAATATGGTGCTGTATCAAAATGCATTTTAAAAAGGGACAATCAACAGAGAAGACGTATTCACGAGCAGGAAATTTTAAATTATTTTACAAACAATCCTCAGAATAGCCTCAGGATTGCTAGTTTAGATTTAAATTTACCTAGAGAAAGTATCCGACGCTGCCTAAAAAAAAAAACATAAAACCCTATAAACCTAAGTTTCTTCACACTCTGGAACCAGGCGATAATGAGAAACGAATGGAGTTTTGTCTCTGGGCACAGGGACAATATCTCAATTACCGATTTTTTTTAAAAAATATCTTATTCAGCGATGAGGCCACATTCACGACTAATGGAATTGTATCATCACAGAACTCGCGGTGTTGGGTTTCAGAAAATCCAGAGTGGATAATTAATTGCCGAAGACAATATAGTCAGAAAGTTAACGTTTGGTGTGGGATACTTAACGAGAGAGTCATTGGTCCGTTCTTCTTTGAAGGGAATATGAATGGCGAACAATTTCTACATTTCCTTCAGAACGAATTTTTTAATGCAGTCGATAATCTTCCATTACAAGAAAGAGTAAATCTACATTTTCAGTTGGATGGATGTCCAATACACAATGCGAGACATGTCAGGGAGTGGCTTAACGAGAATTTCCCCAATCATTGGATAGGTCGAAACAGTCCATTAATTCATTGGCCACCCCGATCTCCGGACCTTACCCCACTTGATATTTTTCTGTGGGGCTTTATTAAGTCCAAAGTTTATAAGACACGGCCAAATAACCGGGAGGTATTGTACACTAGAATAAGGGAAGCGTGTGAGGAGATTAACGCGCATCAATTACGAAATGTTGTAAAAAATATAAAAAAACGTTATGAAAAATGTATAGAATTAAACGGAGGATTAGTGGAAGCTACAAAAATTTAAATTTAATGACGTGATTAGTGTAAATCAATTTGATAGACTCCTTTTTCATTTTTAAAAATGTAATTTTTTAATCATTACTTTTTTTTATCAATTGTTGTTCATATTAGAGTAATTGTTGTTTATTTTGTGTATACTGGTTTTTATGATTCTTATTAATAATTATTAAACCAGTGTTTGTTATTTAATTTTGTTTCCCTATGGGTTTTATTCGGTTTTTATAAAAGAATAGGTTCACCGACAACGGCAAACACTGGTGATGCCGATATTGTCATAACTTTTTTAGGGGCAAACTTTTTTTCGCAAAAATTGGTACAAATGCATTTGAGGGGTTCCTAAATCCAGTGGTGTAGTCAGATTTTTTATAAAAAAATCGCTAACAAAATTTTGCTATTTTTCAATTAAAAAAAAATCGTAGTTGGCCTTGAAAATCAAAATTTCGTCTTCAAATTTTGCATCAAGATAGAGCTTTTGGAGGTCTATCTTAAAAAAAAAAACAGTTCAAATCGGTCCATAAACAACTTTTGTACGCGATTGTTTCCATTCTTAATGGGTCACCCTGTATGTATCCGTATACTAAAGCTGATTAACTAAATGTGAACCACAGATTATGATGTGAACTTGGCAACGCTGTTCGCTTCAACTGACGATTTGTTCGGGACATTACGTTAGAAAATTTTCCGAGCATCCGGGAATCTGGCAGGACCGGCCTCTTAGCGGGAGTTATGGGTTGATTTCCTTCATTTTTAAAAGTCGAGTAAAATTTTTTTTTCCGATTTTCTGTCTTTATTATGCCTTCCGAATACGTGGCTAAAATTAATGACATTATGACTGAATCACCCTGTACAATGAGTAAAACACTTTTATTTCTCTGATTGTTATCACTGAAATGTTTCAGTAAATTTACCTACAAATATTGCTTTATTAAAATAGATAATAAAACCCATTCATTTTTTTTTTACTAGTTTGCTTCTTGTTTGTAGAATGTTTCGTTCAAAGTTGTAAGAATATGTTTATATATTTTTTTCTCACTAAAATATATGTATTCCTTATGAAGGAATATAATTTTCAGAAAATATATGTAGGTACACCTATATTCGCCATAATATTTTTTTAAAGTAAGTAAATAAGAATTTATTTTGAAATTAATGATTAATGGAGCTTGTCCAATAATAACGTAAGCATATATTAATTAAATATGCATTTCAAACAATAAACGCTGTTTTGTATTTTTCAAGCATTCAACTTTTATGTATTCTAATATTTTCAATAACAAATGATCTAGAACAAAACTGCTTTTACATAAATTTAATAATGACGTACCATAATAGTAAGTAAAGTTTAGCTGGGTCCCAATTGGCTTATTTATTTACAAAATAGGAGTGCTATAAAATATTTTACGTTAGTTTCTAATATAATATTATTTGATTTAATTTCAGTCTAATCTTCAGCATTCCACTTTATACAGAGTAATAGGTACTTGAAAAGGCACCGTGAATGATACTACATATGTACTCCTTAAAAAATCAGTTTCCTGTTTCATGCACTATGTCTATTCTTCTGTCGTCCTTCTTTGAGCTCCGTGCGCGACTCGGGGCGATGCGACCTTAGACTCGCTCTCATATTCCATTATAAACGCAAAAAGCTTTGTCCCTGCTGGCCTTGATGACATGTAAATTTGTTGCCTCGCACACAACACCAGGGAATTTATTATGGTTCCTCGTAGCATTACTCTGTTTAACGCACATTTATTTTATTGCGACAAATAATTATGTCTAAGGAAGGCTTTAATTTTACCGCGCATCTGAATTGTGAATTGCATTTGTTAGAGGAGCTGGAAAGGTCTTGGATTTATGACGCTGTAAGGGTTGGTGAATATTCGTCACAATTTGTAGCCCGAGAAATGTTTTAACAAGGAAATATATCTTATATTGTAAATGTGATAGTGTCAATAGAGCTGAGGGTTGCTTTCGCTGTACAGCAAGAATAAAACGCTCTCTCAACGGTACAAATAAACTATTTTTATTGAAAACTAAGCTTGTGTAGAAGAAGTAATGTTGACGGTTCGAGGGTTTGCTGGAGAGTGTTTGTGGTTGAAGTCGGTTGTGGGTAGCTTGGTAGTCGGTGGCAGAAGTCCTTGGTCCTGGCGCCACTCTACAGGGGTCGTTTTCCGGGTACATGTGTACCCACAGAGCTTTCTTTAGACGACCAAACGAGAAATAATAGTAAAATGCAATTTGATCATCAACAAAAATATAAGTAAACTATGGAGCAGCGGGATCAAACCTTAAGAAATAAAGGCAAATACTTGATGAAGGTTCATCATTTCTATTTTCATTTCGTAAGGACATTTTACCGAACTTCTCCCACTTTGCCTCCGGTGCTAGAACTCTCGTATCCACTTATTGGACGCTTCGGGGTGTGGACGTCATATTAACTGATAGTCCACCATGGGCGGCGAGATAAATATTCCGGAAAATATGGGAAACGATATAATTTATTTTATTACACCCTGGTACACCCTCGGTATGGCACGTTTTCCTGAAGGCTCTCTGGTGTCTGTACCGCTGTCTTTTAGGCTTTGCCTTGCCCGTCATTGGTTCCGAGGTCTTCTGTGAGTACTTGAAATATAGAAGCTTCTTGGAGCTTATGTATGTCTTTTATAAGTATAATAAATTTGGGAATCTAAGAGCTTGTATAGGTCTCCTGTGAGTACCTATGAATTTGATAGCTTCTTAGAGCTTACTGGATCCCACGGGATCTTCACTGCAGGTTGGTCAATGCGTGGGTGGATGGGACTCTAGAACTATGGTCTAGGTTAGGAGCAATGTGCTCGCAAAACTTTGTGAAAATTTTTAACGTTTTGTTGAATTGTAAAAACTTTAGATTTATTGAAAATATGTTATTTATACAAGATTAATTTTGTGTCCTACTACATGTATCCGTCTCTGGTTAGTGAACTGTAAGGTACCAAGGTCGACGTTCGATCCCAATCTTTGATAGGCCCGCAGAAGTTATGTAGCGAAGTTCGCCTTAAGTTTGGACAATTTTGAATTGTAGTTGCTTGGAATGGATGACATACTTGCAGCCTGATGTGGTGGTGTGGATTTGTACTGCAGCTCTCCAGTTCACATTTTTCTGAGTAAGTTTTATTTTCCGAAATTCGAAACAAAGGTGTATTTTCTATTTGTACAGTGCGTTGTTTATTTAGTTCCTTGTAGGTCGCTGCTCTAATAGATCCGGTGATAAATGCTGTTTTATTTGGGATTCTAAAAAATAGTGTGTATAGTACTCCAGTAACAACAAAGGAAAATTGTATGCATAGAGTAAGGCAAGCATTTGAGCAAAAGGAACTAATCCGAAGGTGTGAAAAATTTTTAGAAGTTGAGGGAAGACATTTTGAGCATTTATTAAAATAAATTTAACAATTAAAAACCTGTGACAGTTGTCATGTTGATTATTACTTACCTGTCACGGCCAACCTAAAATGTGCAAAACAAATGGAAGCATCATTTTAAGAAAAAAAATGTTTATTATTAAATTAAATGAAATCCACTGGGTAGGTATAGGGAAACTTTAACAAAGTTACACTTAATTTTAGTGCAGAATGCGAATACGTTAAAAAAATTAGGGGTTTCAATTTAAATATTTCGAGTTTTCCACATTTTCTGAACTTCATATTCGATAAAAAATTTTGACCACCCTGTATAAAAACTGGAAACTTTTCGTGTCAAATTCGATAAATTAGGTCTTCCTCTACAAAATGTCCAATTTGCACAAAAAAAAACCTGTTCCGGGAAAACTAAATTTTGTTGACAGTCTGCATCTGTCAATTTTTGCTTAAAAATCAAAATATCTCGGAAACGGTCAATCATAATTATGTAGTGTGCTATATGTTTTCATCTTAAAAATAGATGCTCTTTCCAAAAATGCAATAATAAACAGGGGGTTCTGTTTAAAATAAGAAAGTTAGTATTGACTTCCGGTATAACCGGATGTACGATGACCTTGAAAATATTTTAGCTTGGTAGGCCCCACGGTCCGTATCACACCATCACAATTTCAAAAAAATCCTTCGAGCGGTTTCCCAGATATACATCGATGGAGTTCGTGGTGGGACACACTATATCATTTATTGAAGAAACAAATCCTGTTTGTCTTCAGCTTCACAACCAGAGGAGGATAAAGAAACATCTTAATCAGAATTACTGATATAAGTTATGAATGCCACTACATTTAATACACAAATTTATTAATTCAGGGTGTATTAAGTCAGGTGTTTAATTTAGATTAAGTATTAAATAATTACAAAAAGTGACTAGAATTTATATTTGCTAAAATGAAGTTCAGGATAACGCGTGCTCTGAAGGACCGTTTTAACGGTAGTGTGCCGAGAATATTATAAACTTCATTTTCCCTGGAGTTAGTTCAAGTGAGAACAAAATTTTAAGGTGTTCTCCATAATAAGCGGATGTTTAATATAAGTAGTTAGTTTATAATAAATATATATGTTCATTAGAGGTAAACATGAATGTCTTTTTTATACAGGATATAGCACAAAACACTAAAAAATAATGATAGTATATATAATACAAATATTTCGTTTTCCTAAAATGCTTTATTGAGGAAATAAGGGTCATTGAAAACATAAAATTTATTGTGCGAGGTAAGATTCATAGACTGCAGTACTCAGTGATAAATTATGTAATCCTGTGGCGCAGATTAGAATGGGAATTAGTTTTCTTTATTTAATGTGAAAGTAGAATTTATTCTATAAAAAGATTATTTAAAATTTATTCTATAAAATTGTAGAATCCAATAAATTTGTTCCTACATAATTATTTTCAATAGCTCCTTAGTTAAATTAATTAAAAATTACAAATATGTAAAATATAACCTTAAATATAAAAAAATATTAACAACAACGTTTTGACTTCTATTTGATAATAATTTGAAAAAAAAAACCAAAATGCTTAGGCAAGCACTCTTATCAACATCAGATATTTTTAAAAGTTACAAGTGGTAAGTGGTAAGTAAAAACTTTTTGGAGGAAAATGTGATGTTTCTGTTGGGTTATAATTTTTAGGAACAGGTAAAATGTGAACAAATTTCTATAGCGTAGGATAAAAACTTCATTCATTATAAATTATTTATATACCTTTAGATATTTAACGTATTTTAAACCGCGTAAAATTATTTTGCACAAAACTTTTTCACAAAGCAGGAACACTGAAAATACAGCTCCTTTGAATGGTAAAAGTTTTCAGGAAAATCGTGTATATTGTTGTGGCACCGGTCGATACTGCAGGATGCTCGTTTGGTGTAAGTTGCTTATTAATACCACTTTACGGGCGTCTTTATGTCCGTTTTGATTGATTAAAATAGTTTAGCAGTCAGCCTTTGTTGCACGGGCTGCAGTTTCCGGTACCTTTTGATTCAGGAAATGGATTTATGCACACGCGGAGTTTTCTAATAGCTCTGCTCTTTGAGCTAAAAGCAGAACAGGGAAAAAGTTTTTTTTGTCAGACTTCCAGTTGAAAACAGTAATTAGAAATGCAACCAGCAGAGGCGCTAAAATGAACAATAAGTAAATTTTCAATTCATTGCAGTAATTATATTGTATCCTGCTTTAAAATGTCTACATTACATCAGATTTTATTTAAAAATTGAATCTTCCTTGTCCTTGTTATAATTCAACTGTAAAATATTTGTCGTTATACGCAGTTATACATAGTAAAGAATAAAACATACTTCAAGAGATTCTGCTTTGGGATAAAATAAATCGATTTTTGATAAATTTAACTTATAAGCAAGGTCACCGATTTCAATGAAACTTAACAATCTTGTAGAGGACAAAAAATACGAGACACGTATATTTTAAAAGGGTAAAAAGCACCACTAAAGTTTACCCACAAAAACAGTTGTTTCAAGAAATCTCTGACAATGCGCGTTTGTCGAAAACAACAACCACAGATCATCAGAGTACTCTTAGTCTGTGGATATGCCTCGTATACAAGGTGTCATTAATAATGGCATATTGTTAACGTCAAAATATAATGATTGAGCCAAACATGCCTTAATCAATTGTTGCTACTTTTCGTTCTAGAGGGTGAAGAAGTTGAAAAAATATTTTCCTTTTTTTATCTGTATTTTAAGTATGTATGGACCGATTGTTTTGAAAATTTGTAGTTCTACGTTTTTTGAGGAGGCAAATACGAATATGCAAACAGTGTTGGGGTCACGTCTAGAGGGCGCTAGTTATACTGTCCTATCAATGTAAAAATCTGTCTAACTTTTTGTATTTTACAATTTTGAATTTTTTTAACTACAAATTATTGAACTACGTTCAATTCTAAATAAAAAAGGTGTACTAGTTACAAATCGATAAACTAAACCGTTTTCGAGATACAAACGTTTTAAGTTTTTGAGATTCGGCGGGAATTAAATTAGAAAATTAGCAGGTCTTAAGATACCAAGCCTGAATTAAGAATTAAGACAAACATTACAGCAATTAAAGATTTTATTATGCATATCTTAACAAATTATTAACTACCAGCAACTTCAATGCACTTTCTTAGCCTTTTATTAAGATATTCTCTTCTCTAAAAAATAACGACAAGGAAAAAACTACTTCTTAATCAAATTGAGTAGAAAACAATATGGTATTGTAGTGACAGCTGTCAATTTATTATGTCCATGCCTACTACTTTGGAAAAAATAATTTTCTAATTTAATTCCCGTCGAATCTCAAAAACTTAAAATGTCTGTATCTCGAAAACAGTTGAGTTTATCGATTTGTAACAAGTATACCTTTTTTATTTAGAATTGAACGTAGTTCAACAATTTCTAGTTAAAAAATTCAAAATTGTAAAATATAAAAAGTTAGACATATTTTTACATTGACAGGACAGTACAACTAGCGCCCCCTAGACGTGACCCCAACACTATTTGCATATTCGTATTTGCCACCTCAAAAAACGTAAAACTACAAATTTTCAAAACAATCGGTCCATACATACTTAAAATATAGATAAAAAAAGAAAATATTTTTTCAACTTTAACACCCTGTAGAACGAAAATGAGCAACAATTGATTAAGGCATGTTTGGCTCAATCGCTATATTTTGACGTTAACAATCTGCCATTAAGCTGTGTACCATTATTAATGACTCACCCTGTATAAAAAGAGTTAGTTGAAATATGTATTATTAAGTTTATACAAATCTTAAATCGATAAGATTAATTTTAAGAGAGATTCATTCATTTTATTTTTTCGAACATCTTTCGAGACTGACTTCGGGGACGCGAGCAGAAGTTTTCTTAAAGAACAAGGGATATGGATCATGGAGAAAGAAATGAAAACAATTTTGTATATTGGTTTGAATATCAGCTGTTGGTCAATTCAGAAGTAGTTTCGACCATTGTTAAGCATAATGCGAGTTATCAGAGTACTATCCTGAATAAAGTTCCAGCGATGCTCCCAAAGAAAGCTGATTTACAAGGTTTGTTAAGTAAAAAAATATTCATTACGATTGTTGGGTATAGAAATAAACCACAATACTAGAGGTACTATGAAAAACAACACCCGAAGTATGGTATGCAACAATTAGACATACTGAAGAAGAAATAGCGGGAAAAAGAGAAGTTGGTTTCGACCGAGAGATTCTCTGTTAAAAATCTGGAAGCAAATAATGTCGACGATAGCGACGATGAAGTTGTTGATTAATAAATAACTTAAAAATATAATAGTATTATTTCCATGATTTTAATAGTGTAGTAGTTTCCATGATTGTAAACAAATAATTGTTAAATACATATGTTAGTTTATATTCCCTACTTTCCTGATATTTGAATAAAAGTACTTAAAGAACCTATAAAATATTAACTGCAGTATTCATTGTAACTGTAATGATGTGTAATAACACAATTCTAAATAAAAATTATATTAACTTTTTCCTAAATTATTTAGAAGGACCTGGCAACACTGTACCAGTGTGCACTGTGACGTCATTGAACTTATCGTAAATGGACTATACTGTTGAAGTATATCAAATTATTTACTGGACATCCTGTATAGGTACCTATTTTAGATAGGAATATTCTGCATACTAAAGATGAAAAAGAAATAAGAGGGGAATGAATTTTAATCTCCTTTGAATTTTTATTATGTACATATTCCTATAGAAAATGGAACAACATATATGCCGATTAGCTTCAAAAGTATATTGTTAAATTTTTTCCATTAATCCTATTACATTGTCAGAAAACCGTTTCCGGGACGATCATTTTCATTTTTTGCTTTCAATGTTTCTCTAATCGCCTTATTTTTACATTTCTCAAACGTACTCTTATGTCAATTTCTTTACGTAAGAAACTTTTCAATTTAACCATTTTAAATTTAAATCGCATCTAGTATGTGTTCGTATTGCATAAAATCCTCCAACAAATGCCCATATCTACACGTATATTGGAAAGTCTTCCTCTAAAAGTGCAAATCATTTTCAGATATTACTGTAATTTATCCTTAATTTAATCTCTTTTCGTGGTCTAGTGAAATTTCTTACGTGAATTTAAAACTTAAATTGATAGTTAAGTGATTTATCTTGAAGGTAAGAAAATCATATGTCAGAACCTTGTTATTGGTCTTGCGTATTTGGTGGTACTATACATATAACAGTTACTAGAGATCAGAATGTAATTTTATTCAAACAGTAAATGAAAAGTATAAAAAATATATTATTAAAATGCACTAAGAAGAAAATAAATAAACCAAGGAGTTTATAAAACCCATAATGTTGTGTAAACCCCAAACCCACAAAAGGATTGAATATGACTTCTCTATAGAAGTGTCATCGATAAAAGTATAGTAAATAGACATGTACTATTTATAATCAATATGTTCATGTTCTTATGTGATTTAAAAGCATAAAATGAAGTGATCAATGGTTATAAGATTTATGTCATTGTGAAGCACGTAAGTTGTTTTACGCACCGTTATCATCAGTTCCACAAACTGGGTGGAATGGGTTAAAAATCTAGACCATCAGGTATGTTCCAATCCTTATTTCAGTGAAACTGATTCGTCGCGATGATAAAAGGTTTTTCCACCGTTCCACATCTACTGATTTAATTTTTTCATAATTGAAATAATCTATTGCTAACCTGGTCTAACTTGGTAACTTCCGCTCAGGGTTGTACTTATTCTAGAAGGAACCAAATGCCTCATTATCTAATACCCATTTGAAATGGCAGGTTGCATACAATTGTCATGAAAACTAAATCAAATATAAATTAGGTCTTCTATAGTTTCCGCCAGTTTTTTACTCTTGCGTTGTGCACTATATCATATTTATTATTTTTTGTTTATTAATATTTATTTTAAACAAGGTTTTATACATATACTATATTATTGTTTATATTTTTTTTTTGATAAAACAAAATATTGCGTTTTATTTAATCGTCCCACTGACCACCTGCACTTGAAATAACATAAATTGAGTGCCACTTTGTTGGATAAATTAGCTACTGATAAAGCTGTGGTTCTGACCTGAGTACATAATTTATTACGTTTTATGCATTTTATAAAAAAAAAATACAAAAATAAAACTTTAGCAGAAGAGAGTCGCTTAAATAGGTATATTTATTTTTAGAACTCATTATTTTTCTTTCGCTTCGTGAAGTTCTTCTATTTAAAATAAATATTTCTCTAGGGCACCGCCATGCGGCTGTTCCTCGATACATGTATTTTAATACTAAGGAGACAAATTAGAGGTGCCGTAGCTCTTCAAACACATGACCATTGCAGCATCATCACTGATTTTATTAATATAATGAACACATTTGCTGCAAATGCGACCGAAGCTGAAAATTATTGCGTCATGGCTACTGTAATACTTAAGCACTGCGCTTCCGCAAGTATTTCACCAGTCTAAGGCAGCAATCTAGCTAAAAATTTGTTTTGCTGACTGATGTTTTTTCATTAAATAATCTCTTCTTCCTCTTTTTAAGATACTAAACTACGTAGGCTTTTATTAATGTATACGCAATGTATTTTAATTCAGCCTCGAAGCCAATAAAACATAGTTATTAGGGAATTGGAGAAGCGGAGGCATTGGGATATGTATATATTTTTAAACTATCTTCATTAATCGCAGAAAATAAAGCATAATGTTTACTTACCAAACTCTTACATATCAGAATTAATTGAAATTGTAGAAATCCATAATGCCTTACATTCATGGAATTTCATAGAACTTTGTAAATATTACATTTCCGAAATATAATACACTTTATAGTGTTTTGTCATTCTTTCTGTAATATATTTTAATTCTGCCTCAGAAACCTATAAAAAAATACAGTTAATGGGGATTTGGAGAAGCGAAGGCATTGTGAAATACTTTTTTAAAACTATTTTCTTTATTTTCAGAAAATAAAGCATGATGGTTACTTACCAAACCCTTACATATCAAAATTAATTCAAATTGAAGATATTCAGAATATTCAAATTGGAATTTCGAAGGACTATGTATATATTGCTTTTCCGAAAATTAACACACTTTATGGTGTCATCCTTATCTCAATATAATTTAATTCAGCCTCAGAAGCTAATAAAAAATACAGTTAATGGGGATTTGGAGAAGCGAAGGCATTGGGAAATACTTTTTTTAAACTATCTTTTTCGTATATGTTTTATGGAATGGACATTTTCTTTTGTCATTTCCAAAAAGTTAACAAAGTTTTGCAACAAACCTTACATATTGACCGCTTTCCTTCTGAACTGTTTAAAGTCTTTACGTTTCAAAATTAAGAAATCTGCCATGGTTTCAATAAATACCTTACACACTACATGACAGAAATGTATTGTATGTTGTGAAAAAATACATGGCATTTACTAATTTTTGAAATCGAATAATTAGCTATCGGTTTGGTTGTTTTACGTCGGTCTATTTCTATTACTACGGCTAAACATCGTTGCGAAGAGACGTGGAAATTTTACCGTTATTTATTCTTTGGCGTGGGGTAGCGGTCGGTGTGAATACACCAACATACAAACCACTAGAGCGTGGACGAGCATCGCGAGCCTTCCCCTGATGGTCACCCATCCAAGTACTAACCGCGATCAGCGTTGCTTGACTTTTCATATCAATGACATAAATGCCAAGTCTCATTTGTTTCCAGATTTTTGTATAAAATATGAAATTAGTAGCCTTTTTGTAACAGTCAATAGTACAATGGGATTCTGCTAATTCCATAATTTATACAAAAATCGGCGAACAATTACTCGGGCTTCGGGCTTCCTGTAAAAATATGGTAGTGTAGTGGTGGAACATATGAAGATATGACTAAACGACTAACCAACCATGACAATGAGTTATACAGGGTGTCCCGTTCATATTTAAAAAAAAACTTTTATGCCAGTTCCTCATGGGAAAATAATGGGGGTAGTTCATGTTCATAGATGCCCTGTTTTCGAGATACGGTGTGTTGAAGTTGTTACTTGCCATATGGTTTTCCAAAGTTATGTTTAAATCGGCTAAAGATAAAAATGTCAAAATTTGTACACGAGTATACAT
>NW_019416806.1:1363865-1380490 GCF_000390285.2 Anoplophora glabripennis
AAATCGATAAACTCAACCGTTTTCGAGATATAGACGTTTTAAGTTTTTGAGATTCGGCGGGAATTAAATTAGAAAATTAGCAGGTCTTAAGATACCAAGCCTGAATTAAGAATTAAGACAAACATTACAGCAATTAAAGATTTTATTATGCATATCTTAACAAATTATTAACTACCAGCAATTTCAATGCACTTGCTTAGCCTTTTATTAAGATATTCTCTTCTCTAAAGAATAACGACAAGGAAAAAATTACTTCTTAATCAAATTGAGTAGAAAACAATATGGTATTGTAGTGACAGCTGTTAATTTATTATGTCCATGCCTACTACTTTGGAAAAAATAATTTTCTAATTTAATTCCCGTCGAATCTCAAAAACTTAAAATGTTTGTATCTGGAAAACAGTTGAGTTTATCGATTTGTAACAAGTATACCTTTTTTATTTAGAATTGAACGTAGTTCAACAATTTCTAGTTAAAAAATTTAAAACTGTAAAATATAAAAAGTTAGACATATTTTTACATTGACAGGACAGTACAACTAGCGCCCCCTAGACGTGACTATTTGCATATTCGTATTTGTCACCTCAAAAAATGTAAAACTACAAATTTTCAAAACAATCGGATACATAAAATATATATAAAAAAGAAAATATTTTTTCAACTTTAACACCCTGTAGAACGAAAAGGTGCAGCAATTAATTAAGGCATGTTTGGCTCAATCGCTATATTTTGACGTTAACAATCTGCCATTAAGCTGTGTACCATTATTAATGACTCACCCTGTATAAAAAGAGTTAGTTGAAATATTATTAAGTTTGTACAAATCTTAAATCGATAAGATTAATTTTAAAAGAGATTCATTCATTTTTTCGAAAATTTTTCGAGAATGACTTCGGGGACGCGAGCAGAAGTTTTCTTAAAGAACAAGGGATATGGATCATGGAGAAAGAAATGAAAACAATTTTGTATATTGGTTTGAATATCAGCTGTTGGTCAATTCAGAAGTAGTTTCGACCATTGTTAAGCATAATGCGAGTTATCAGAGTACTATCCTGAATAAAGTTCCAGCGATGCTCCCAAAGAAAGCTGATTTACAAGGTTTGTTAAGTAAAAAAATATTCATTACGATTGTTGGGTATAGAAATAAACCACAATACTAGAGGTACTATGAAAAACAACACCCGAAGTATGGTATGCAACAATTAGACATACTGAAGAAGAAATAGCGGGAAAAAGAGAAGTTGGTTTCGACCGAGAGATTCTCTGTTAAAAATCTGGAAGCAAATAATGTCGACGATAGCGACGATGAAGTTGTTGATTAATAAATAACTTAAAAATATAATAGTATTATTTCCATGATTTTAATAGTGTAGTAGTTTCCATGATTGTAAACAAATAATTGTTAAATACATATGTTAGTTTATATTCCCTACTTTCCTGATATTTGAATAAAAGTACTTAAAGAACCTATAAAATATTAACTGCAGTATTCATTGTAACTGTAATGATGTGTAATAACACAATTCTAAATAAAAATTATATTAACTTTTTCCTAAATTATTTAGAAGGACCTGGCAACACTGTACCATTGTGCACTGTGACGTCATTGAACTTATCGTAAATGGACTATACTGTTGAAGTATATCAAATTATTTACTGGACATCCTGTATAGGTACCTATTTTAGATAGGAATATTCTGCATACTAAAGATGAAAAAGAAATAAGAGGGGAATGAATTTTAATCTCCTTTGAATTTTTATTATGTACATATTCCTATAGAAAATGGAACAACATATATGCCGATTAGCTTCAAAAGTATATTGTTAAATTTTTTCCATTAATCCTATTACATTGTCAGAAAACCGTTTCCGGGACGATCATTTTCATTTTTTGCTTTCAATGTTTCTCTAATCGCCTTATTTTTACATTTCTCAAACGTACTCTTATGTCAATTTCTTTACGTAAGAAACTTTTCAATTTAACCATTTTAAATTTAAATCGCATCTAGTATGTGTTCGTATTGCATAAAATCCTCCAACAAATGCCCATATCTACACGTATATTGGAAAGTCTTCCTCTAAAAGTGCAAATCATTTTCAGATATTACTGTAATTTATCCTTAATTTAATCTCTTTTCGTGGTCTAGTGAAATTTCTTACGTGAATTTAAAACTTAAATTGATAGTTAAGTGATTTATCTTGAAGGTAAGAAAATCATATGTCAGAACCTTGTTATTGGTCTTGCGTATTTGGTGGTACTATACATATAACAGTTACTAGAGATCAGAATGTAATTTTATTCAAACAGTAAATGAAAAGTATAAAAAATATATTATTAAAATGCACTAAGAAGAAAATAAATAAACCAAGGAGTTTATAAAACCCATAATGTTGTGTAAACCCCAAACCCACAAAAGGATTGAATATGACTTCTCTATAGAAGTGTCATCGATAAAAGTATAGTAAATAGACATGTACTATTTATAATCAATATGTTCATGTTCTTATGTGATTTAAAAGCATAAAATGAAGTGATCAATGGTTATAAGATTTATGTCATTGTGAAGCACGTAAGTTGTTTTACGCACCGTTATCATCAGTTCCACAATCTGGGTGGAATGGGTTAAAAATCTAGACCATCAGGTATGTTCCAATCCTTATTTCAGCGAAACTGATTAAACTACGTAGGCTTTTATTAATGTATACGCAATGTATTTTAATTCAGCCTCGAAGCCAATAAAACATAGTTATTAGGGAATTGGAGAAGCGGAGGCATTGGGATATGTATATATTTTTAAACTATCTTCATTAATCGCAGAAAATAAAGCATAATGTTTACTTACCAAACTCTTACATATCAGAATTAATTGAAATTGTAGAAATCCATAATGCCTTACATTCATGGAATTTCATAGAACTTTGTAAATATTACATTTCCGAAATATAATACACTTTATAGTGTTTTGTCATTCTTTCTGTAATATATTTTAATTCTGCCTCAGAAACCTATAAAAAAATACAGTTAATGGGGATTTGGAGAAGCGAAGGCATTGTGAAATACTTTTTTAAAACTATTTTCTTTATTTTCAGAAAATAAAGCATGATGGTTACTTACCAAACCCTTACATATCAAAATTAATTCAAATTGAAGATATTCAGAATATTCAAATTGGAATTTCGAAGGACTATGTATATATTGCTTTTCCGAAAATTAACACACTTTATGGTGTCATCCTTATCTCAATATAATTTAATTCAGCCTCAGAAGCTAATAAAAAATACAGTTAATGGGGATTTGGAGAAGCGAAGGCATTGGGAAATACTTTTTTTAAACTATCTTTTTCGTATATGTTTTATGGAATGGACATTTTCTTTTGTCATTTCCAAAAAGTTAACAAAGTTTTGCAACAAACCTTACATATTGACCGCTTTCCTTCTGAACTGTTTAAAGTCTTTACGTTTCAAAATTAAGAAATCTGCCATGGTTTCAATAAATACCTTACACACTACATGACAGAAATGTATTGTATGTTGTGAAAAAATACATGGCATTTACTAATTTTTGAAATCGAATAATTAGCTATCGGTTTGGTTGTTTTACGTCGGTCTATTTCTATTACTACGGCTAAACATCGTTGCGAAGAGACGTGGAAATTTTACCGTTATTTATTCTTTGGCGTGGGGTAGCGGTCGGTGTGAATACACCAACATACAAACCACTAGAGCGTGGACGAGCATCGCGAGCCTTCCCCTGATGGTCACCCATCCAAGTACTAACCGCGATCAGCGTTGCTTGACTTTTCATATCAATGACATAAATGCCAAGTCTCATTTGTTTCCAGATTTTTGTATAAAATATGAAATTAGTAGCCTTTTTGTAACAGTCAATAGTACAATGGGATTCTGCTAATTCCATAATTTATACAAAAATCGGCGAACAATTACTCGGGCTTCGGGCTTCCTGTAAAAATATGGTAGTGTAGTGGTGGAACATATGAAGATATGACTAAACGACTAACCAACCATGACAATGAGTTATACAGGGTGTCCCGTTCATATTTAAAAAAAAACTTTTATGCCAGTTCCTCATGGGAAAATAATGGGGGTAGTTCATGTTCATAGATGCCCTGTTTTCGAGATACGGTGTGTTGAAGTTGTTACTTGCCATATGGTTTTNTAAATATTGCTTTTTCGAAATTTAACACACTTTATAGTGTTTTGTCATTCTTTCTGTAATATATTTTAATTCTGCCTCGGAAACCAATAAAAAATGCAGTTAATGGGGATTTGGAGAAGCGAAGGCATTGGGAAATACTTTTTTTATAACTGTCTTCTTTATTCTAAGAAAATAAAGCATGTTGGTTACTTACCAAACCCTTATATATCAGAACTAATTGAAATTGAAGAAATTCAGAATGCCTTACATTCTTGGAATTTCGAAGGACTATGTAAATATTGCTTTTCCGAAATTTAACATACTCGTTTTGTCATCCTTACCGCAATATATTTTAATTCAGCCTCAGAAACCGATAAAAAACAGTTACTTACAGTTAATAGGGATTTGGAGAGGCGAAGGCATTGGGAAATACTTTTTTTTAACTTTTTTTTAAACTATCGTATTGATTCTCAGAAAATAAAGCATGACGGTCACTTACTAAACACTTATATATCAAAATTAATTGAAATTGAAGAAATTTAATACACTTTAAGGTGTTTTGTCATCCTTTAAAAATAAAATCACAAAACTGTAAACACCCTGTAGAAAGTAACGCCCATTTTTGTAATGATTTCGTATATGTTTTATGGAATGGACGTTTTCTTTGGTCATTTCCAAAAGGTTAACAGAACTTTTTGCAACAAACCTTACATATTGACCTCTTCCCTTCTGAACTTTCTAAATTATTTACGTTTCAAAATTAAGAAATCTGCTATGTTAGTCAGGCTTTTTAATAAACACCTTATACATTACACGACAGAAAAACATATTTATTTTGATTGCTAAATTTTGTAATAAATAGGTACTTTTACATGGCATTTACTAATTTTTTAAATCGAATAATTAGATGTTAGCTATTTTGTTGTTTTACGTCGGTCTAATTCTATTACTACGACTAAACATCATTGCGAAGAGACGCGGAAATTTTACCGAACTTTGGCGTGGGGTAGCGGTAGGTGTGAATACACCAACATACAAACCACTAGGGGGTGGACGAGCATCGCGAGCCTTCCCCTGGTGGTCACCCGAGGGATAAACCGCTGGGGAAGTTTATGTACATGTCCCCAGGAAGTCGGGAAGAAGTTGGAGGAAGTTATAAGGAAGTTGAGGAAGTTGAAAGGAATACCTATTCCCGGGAAATTTGTAATTTAAAACCATTTGGTATCATTATTTTAGGTAAATAACTTTCGAACAGTGCAAAACTGAGCTATGAAACTTTGTCACAAAGTTGTAAAATTAGAAACATGGCAAATAAGTAATAGTCACGAAAACACCGCTAGATCCTGAGCAATTTCTAGGATTGAAAAGATATTTTACATTATATTAATTACGCTCTTATAGACACTTAGACAAAACACAATTGATCGTATTTACGATAAAAATTTGGGTTTTTGGGTATCAGGGAGAGAAATATCTCACATTTTCATCCTTACAAATCTCAAAACTGACCAAAATATGGATTCAAGCGTGCGCTTGTCACAGAGTTGAAACGTCCTTTGAACAAAAATGGTTATTACCGAGGTTAATCGTGGTAGAAAAATGCGGAGAATGCCGAGAATGAATTTATGTGGAGGAATTACGAAGCAGTCTAGAGAAGGTCCGAGGAAGTTTGAGGAAGTATAGATGAAGTTTTTGTACAGAATTCAGGAAGCGGTTTCCATAATTCCATAATTTATACAAAAATCGGCGAACAATTACTCGGAAATATGGGTTTCCTGTAAAAATATGGTAGTGTAGTTGTAGAACATATGAAGATATGACTAAACGACTAACCAACCACGACATTGAGTTATACCCGTTCATGTTTCAAAAAAACTTTCCTCATGGGAAAATAATGGGGGTAGTTCATGTTCTTAGATGCCCTGTTTTCGAGATACAGTGTGTTGAAGTTGTCACTTGCCATATGGTTTTTTTTTGGAGTATGCTTTAGAGTTTACAAAACCGTTTAGAAATGTAACAAATTTTGCCTTTTAACATATTTTTTCCGATTGTACCCCTCCAATTACCTATATCTGCGACACTGCTTTTCAGAAAGAAACCGTTTGTTCTTTCAAGAAACATTGTTCTTAACACAGTTGATGTTTACTCGTGTACAAATTTTGACAGTTTTATCTTTAGCCGATTTAAAGATAATTAAGGAAAACCATTTGGTAAGTAATAACTTCAACACACTGTATCTCGAAAACAGGGTGTCTAAGAATAAAATGTCTCATGAACTACTCCTATTATTTTCCCAAGAGGAACCTTTAGCCAAGTTTTTTTGAACGGGACACCCTGTATATATTTTTTTAGCAAAGATCTCTATTTTTAATAAAAGAGAGAAATACCTATTAGTTTGTAAGCATTAAGAGTTTTGCCTTTGAATGTAGCTCTTAAGGGTAATGATCAAAATAAAGGGAAAATATCCCATTCAAATGAGATAGTTTCGTATTGCTCCTCGGAGTCAAGTAAATTCTATTGAAGGCTGTAAAACAAAGCCCATCAAATTAACATTAAACGTTAAAAGCTGCCTACTGCACGAGTGATTTCCATGAGAAAATGTGTTCCTTACCTGAACGATAGCTTNGAACATATGAAGATATGACTAAACGACTAACCAACCATGACAATGAGTTATACAGGGTGTCCCGTTCATATTTAAAAAAAAACTTTTATGCCAGTTCCTCATGGGAAAATAATGGGGGTAGTTCATGTTCATAGATGCCCTGTTTTCGAGATACGGTGTGTTGAAGTTGTTACTTGCCATATGTTTTTTTTTGGAGTATGCTTTAGAGTTTACAAAACCGTTTAGAAATGTAACAAATTTTGCCTTTTAACATATTTTTTTCCGACACTGCTTTTCAGAAAGAAACTGTTTGAACATTGTTCTTAACACACAGTTGATGTTTACTCGTGTACAAATTTTGACATTTTTATCTTTAGCCGATTTAAAGATAATTAAGGAAAACCATTTGGAAAGTAATAACTACACACTGTATCACGAAAACAGGGCGTCTAAGAAAAAAATATCTCATGAACTACCCCCATTATTTTCCCATGAGGAAGTTGTAGGCAAGTTTTTTGGAACATGAACGGGACACCCTGTATATATTTTTTTTAGCAAAGATCTCTATTTTTTAATAAAGGATAGAGAAATACCTATTAGTTTGTAAGCATTAAAAGTTTTGCCTTTGAATGTAGCCCTTAAGGGTAATGATCAAAATAAATGGAAAATAACCCATTCAAATGAGATAGTTTCGTATTGCTCCTCGGAGTCAAGTAAATTCTATTGAAGGCTGTAAAACAAAGCCCATCAAATTAACATTAAACGTTAAAAGCTGCCTACTGCACGAGTGATTTCCATGAGAAAATGTGTTCCTTACCTGAACGATAGCTTNTTTTTGCAACAAACCTTACATATTGACCGCTTTCCTTCTGAACTGTTTAAAGTCTTTACGTTTCAAAATTAAGAAATCTGCTATGTTAGTCAGGCTTTTTAATAAACACCTTATACATTACACGACAGAAAAACATATTTATTTTGATTGCTAAATTTTGTAATAAATAGGTACTTTTACATGGCATTTACTAATTTTTTAAATCGAATAATTAGATGTTAGCTATTTTGTTGTTTTACGTCGGTCTAATTCTATTACTACGACTAAACATCATTGCGAAGAGACGCGGAAATTTTACCGAACTTTGGCGTGGGGTAGCGGTAGGTGTGAATACACCAACATACAAACCACTAGGGGGTGGACGAGCATCGCGAGCCTTCCCCTGGTGGTCACCCGAGGGATAAACCGCTGGGGAAGTTNCCCATTCAAATGAGATAGTTTCGTATTGCTCCTCGGAGTCAAGTAAATTCTATTGAAGGCTGTAAAACAAAGCCCATCAAATTAACATTAAACGTTAAAAGCTGCCTACTGCACGAGTGATTTCCATGAGAAAATGTGTTCCTTACCTGAACGATAGCTTGTCACCCTTAGTACGTGCTCTGTTATTATGCAAATCCTCGTAATGTGCTTCCTGTACGCGGTTTCCGGGAGAGCTCGCCTAACATCCTAGCTGCCATTTACTAACAAATTTCCCTTAGGTGTCCCACACAAATCCCGCCCACCAATTTATGGACACACGTTTCATATTACTGTCATAATTAGGGTGTAGTTGATCTATTATTTAGTGCAAGTTATATTTCGGTTCTGAAGGACCTGGGAGGATTGTTTAATACCGTTATTCATTATTAAGAATAGTAGTTTGTCGGTTTGATGTGGGTTAGTGCTAATATTTATATGATTTTGGGTAAGGAATCTACCGTAGGATGGGATTCGACCAACTTTAATCTTAATGTGCTTGCAACTCTCGCATCTCTTCTGATATTGATTCTGTATTGTATTTTGCATAATTTGAGACCAAAAAATTATTAGAGGCTTTGTAAAATAACCTCGATCAAATAAAAAAATAGATTGGGTTATTATTTTCCATGGAGAAAACACTAAATGTAATTTATTTTTTCAATTTCTCATGTTTATTTGAGTACCATGAGTAATGTCAAATGAAAATTTTCAAAAATGACAAAAAACCTCTACTCAAAATTTATTAATCCTATACATGATGTTTCTAAAATAGGGTTCCAAACTTCTGCTGCGTTTATAACTCATTAAAATAAGCCAAAAAGTCCCTATTAACATGTGCCCTAAAACGCACTCTTAGGAAGTTATATGCCCTTAAAAGGGCTCAAACAAAACTGTTTTTTTTTTCAAATAAATTGCAGTTATGAAGGATCCGATCATTTAATAAATAATTTAGGACCTAAACTAAGACTATTTAAATTTAGAGATCGTAGCTCTTAGAAAGATAAAAATAAGAAAATATTTTTTGCGATTGCGATTGCGACAGATTAAAAAATGCATAATTGTGTAGAAGATGAAAAGATGTTTGAGGGTCATTTAACCCATGTTCCTGTTTGAAGTTTTTGAGCTGGAAGCTGCTCTATGTAAAGATCCATGAAGGCAAAGTTTCCATATATTTTTTAAATCATATATTTTTTATTATTAGTTTTCGTATATTTATTCTTTAAAGGTATAAAGCCAATTAATATTAATTTTATGAATTTTTCTAAATTTTCATCAAATAAAGTTAATTATAAAAAAATTATATAAAAAATTATATAGCAATATTCTAAGGTGCCGTATCAATAAATTAATAATTATAAACCTAAATTAACTATTTACTATTCCCACGATTAAGATGATGTGAAGATTAAAACAGAACTTTTGTCAATTTCTAGATAATAATTTAACCATTTTAATACATGTGAAGCCAAAGAACATTGTAATTCTTAATATTTTTTTAAATACCTTTCACACACCTAGTTTGTGTGGGGACAGATAAACATATAATTCAATAGCGTTTTATCAAGCCACGAGGGATGTCTTGATTTAAATTGATTTGTCAGAGCAATAAAGCACACAGCAAGGAAGCTCTAAAATCCGAACAGTTTGTCTGGCTTTTAAGCTTGCAAATTTTCACCATACAGCCCTATAATTAGTCTGTTGTTGTTGATTGGTGTAAAGTCCTATTACGTATTTTCCACCGCAATAAGCTTTACATACGGAAAATAACGTTTCGTTTCTCCGATTTGGTAGTTGTAGTTTCATTGCTGGTATCAATTCGATAGATGAACTTTTAATTTTGTTTTTATTTCGTTGTCTTTTATTTGCCATTATTTCTTGAAAAAAATGAACCTTAGAAATAAAATATACAGATTCTATAAATACACAAATGACCAAGAAAAAACTTACAAAAATATGTATAATAATTATACAGAATGTTGTAAAAATGTGCATAGAAAAAATTAATTGATTCTGGTACTCGGTTCTTGTGGAAAATGGTTAATTCTCAGCAATTTCGAGCAGATTATAATATTTGTGTAAAGTAAAATTTTAATGTTATAATATACAATGTAGAAAACAATGGCATACAATGTAGAAAATTTAAACACAAAGAAAATGTCACTGAAACTGATCGCAGCTAATGATATCCACAAGATTGTTGAAAATTGATATCTTTAGATTCTTTAATAACTTATTTTTACCAAATTCCATTGTTATTATTATTGTCTGAAGTTAGTATTTGTGGCCTAGTTTTATTTTTTTTTTCTTTATTTATTTTGTTTATTTTGTCACCTATGAATAAAATTTAAAAAAATGTAATAAATCCTTGTACCAAAAGGATTAGTCAACGGTTATTTTTTATGAAGGTGTAATCTTTTAAATTTGTTAACTAACATCATCCTTAATTTTTCCGATAAATCGCAAAAAGGAATAATATGTACAAAATTTAACATTAGAACAATTTCTCAGATAACTAATATTTTACGGAATTTTTTTCACGCTCTCATAACAATGTCCAAAATTGCATTTATAGAATACTTTGTATATAAAATACTTTGTTGGGGGCATTTCAGTGGGGTTTGGCCAAAATTTTCGAGATAGGAAATAAAATGAAAATTAACAGAGACCGCGATTAATTTGTTGAACGGATAACTATGTGTGAAAGAACGCATTCGGTTAGAAGGAATAAGACGTAGGGCACCGATTTGGGATTTGGGCGTGTCCCTTACCATGTCTAGTAGGCAATTATGGGCGGAGTTTCTCAGATACAAACTTATTTGTGACAGTCTTGTACTCTGTGAACTTGGAGCTTTTTGTTAATTACAAATACCAAATATCAAGTAAGTAATCATAGAATAAACATCATGTGCCTATGTGTGTGTGAGTTTTTTGGTTATATTCCCATTCCGATATTTTCATATAAAACATTCTGTACATACAGATACCAATATTTTTAACATATCGGCCACCACATAACACGCCATATCTCAAAATTAAACTTATTTGTACATAAAAGCCCCAATAATCAATCAAACTTCTTTACTTGTAGATACACCATGTCCTTGGTACACATATCAGTTCCAGTTCACTTTAGCTCGTCAGTACCATTATACGTAGCTAAACCTAGTGATCAAAGGAGAATCAGGAGTAAACAGTAAGGATAGGCAAATTTCATGATGTAAGTCGCGTAGTTGTCCTCAAAAAAACAGTAGGAGATCATATGATTAAAACTGCTAGCGAAAAAGTACTCTCCCTGAATATGTTCAAAGTAGATATAGCGGATCATCTGGTACTCGAAAAATTCAAATTTCGAAAAGACTCGTCTGAATTATTGACAAGTTCAAAGCAGACGAAATCTCAGGGACAGGTTGGTGCCCAGAGGTGAATCTGTTTTATCCTCTGCACATAAAAAACTCAAAAATTGAAAAGCACAACCTCCATATTCAAATATACAACTGGCGAATCTCCCACGTGGTATTAGACTGTAGCAGTCCCTTATCCCTGTCGTTGCAGAAATTGTGAGAAGCTTAACTGGATTTTCAGTAGCAATAATGTGATTGACGATGGAGTTGATACGTTTACCAGAAAAAGTAAAATAAGTAGCTAATTTATAGAGTCAGATCTGTTAACAGTTGGGTCAAAGCAAAATCAACAGAAGAATGGTCAGATTGAGACAGACCAGGCTTCTGATAAAAGCCTCATGAACTGTCGCATCCTAAAATTAGCATGTTAAGCAGAAGCTACACGATGAGATTTTCAAGGATTTTTAATAGGTCAATGCCAGCACCTTCATAGAATTCGATTGACCATCAGAGTAAAGTACAGATTATGTGAACGCATGCAAAGACAAAGGTTCTAGACACAAATACCTAGGGCATCGCTTCTGTCATCTCTGGGTTCTACCGAGATTAGCGCTTGCTTTCGCATGTATCATGGGAAACTTTTAAACTCTTCTTGGCAACATGCACAATAGGTACAAGATATAAGTTCTGCAGGATGCTGCGCCGCGTTCATCAATAGTTACCCATATCCATTTGGTTGTATCAGTGGATTACACGTTTATACAGAAACAAATAAAAAATGATTGGGTTGAATTGAATGCGTAGGATATACTTGAAAATAATTTTTCTTTTAAAAATTAGGAGAAAATACAGTCCTTTGCAGCTTCACATCGAGATCTTAGAGAGCTGCATAGTTTTTTAAATTTTTATGAAATTTCTTATTTATACGTAAGGATAAGTAGCGCACACCCTATGACGTCTTGCAAATTTGAGGAGTGTACAATTAAATTTAAAATAAGAACAGTTGTTATTGACTGAAAGGGAATTACTTTACATTTACCGCATGTTTATTTTACGAAATAGTTTTTATATCTGAAATAAATATCTGTGACTTCTGGTAGGTATATGAAATAATAGATGGATATGCAAACTGGGAACATAACAGGCTTCGAAGTGGGGTTCGTTAATTAGAAATAAATTTAATTAAAAACGGCTTACATTTCATATTATCTAAATTATCTGAGAATGTTAATTGAAAAAAATATCACGGTTCAGGTAATAAGTGGGAGACTTGCGAGTGCTATATTTAATTGTGATGAGCCATCACTCCAACCAAAAAAGCACATCCTGGAAATGAGGTCTCGGCTTTCCAGAAACACTTTTGTTGTTCATTTTATTAATTAAAATGGACGCGGCTACTAATACAGGAAAATTGGGTTTTTAATTCTGTAATGTGCTGCCTCAATTCTTTACAACTTTATCGTTCATGAGATAGGGGTGGAAAAAAATTTGTATGAATTTACTTTTATTGCTTTATGTATATTACATCACTATTTCTTTGTCTCTCTATTCTTTTAATTAAAAAAGAACAGAAACGGTATTAATTTCAAGTAACTACTATTATTAAAACTTCATACCTACCTAAAGTATTACTTTATTAAACGTGTTTGGAGCAGTGCAGGTCGAGGCCAAATCAAAGTGAGCAAACAGAGAAGTTCATAAATAACACAGGTCAACAAGGGTCAAGAAGCAGACACACTAATATGCATTCCCGAAGGATTTTGGTGCGCTGAATCTGAATCTGGCCGCAGAATTGCTCTATCACGTCAGGTTTTTTGAGATATCCTAACCTAAAAGTGCATATTTGAAGTTATGTACTAATGCCATATATTCTTTTTCAAAAGAAAGGACAAGGCTCCCTCTTTCGAATGCCGTTGAGTTTGCTCAAATATCTTTTTTTTTCGTTGAGATATCACATGTTGAAATTTCTAAGTTTATCAGTTTCTTAATATGCGAAAATCTACTAAGGATCCCTTAGACGTCAAACAGTTGATTGCAGTTCAGAAACTTCATACTCAGAAACCTTCAATACATACGAGCTCAAACTCACAAACTCCAAATCCACAAACCCACAAACCCCAAACCCACAGTCCCTAAACCCACAAACCCCAATCTCACAAAACCCGAACCTATAAACTCCAAGGTTACAAACCCCAAGCCCACCAACTCCAAACCCACAAACCGTAAGGGTATGAAGTTTCTGAATAGGCCCATTCAGTGATATATAATTTTAAGCTTTGTCTTTCATTTTCTGATAGTATTTAACCACCTAAATATATCTTTAAAAAATTAGGTCAATAGAATTAATAATAAGTGATATATTTAATTCTGAATTTGTAAGACCCTTAAAAAGGTCAACACTGCGGGAGAACAGGTAATGACGTCACGATATCGGCCACTCGGCGATCAAGCCGCGAGCAGTCGAAGAGATGTGTACATATACTTTTGCCTATAGGTATTAAGTATATACCCATACTTTTAAGTGTATATAGAGAGTGTATAAGAGATATAATGCATATGAAGTCTTGTTGAAAAGCATTTTTCACACAATATATTTATTATAAACATAGAATGACTTGGAACACCTAAATACATTTTCGGATTTTTCTCAATGACGTAAATGGTTGGCTTTTCTACATTTTCTTTTGCATTTCATTTTTGTACAAATGCACCCAATGTACTAGACTCGGTACTTGTGGATGTATGCGATGACGTGTATGTACCAGTAGTACTTTGACTAGTATTTGAAGCAACTCAGACCACCCTGGCTTTTCTATGGTTGCCCGTCTAGGGGGTTGTAAAATATTATTATATAAATAAATTGCCCTCTCGCCACGTATTTGAAATTTTTGTGAACGGAAACGTTTAGATGGGGTGGAATTTTTTATTTTTCAGCATAAATTTGAAAATTCTGCTCTAAATATTCAAATAATAATATTTACAACCCCCTAGACGGACAACCAAAGAAAACTGAGGGTGGTTCTGAGTTGCTTGTAGGTCCCTCTCGCCGACATATTTCGAATTTTTTGTGAACACGAACATTTAGATGGGGTAGAATTTTTTTTCCGGCATAAAGTTGAAAATTGTGCTCTAGATGTTCAAATAATAATATTTTACAACCCCCTAGACGTGCAACCAAAGAAAAACGAAGGTGGTTCTGAGTTGCTTATAGGTTCCCCTAGTTTTTCTATTTTAATTTTTTTATAAACTAGGTACAATAAACATGCAAATGTAGTATAAATTTCCGCCCACAATTCGGTGATCTGAGCTCCTCCATCCCAAATATGATTTCCCGCTGGTCATAAACCGTCGCTGGGGAAACCGGGGATAACATCACACAAATTTTTCATTTTTCGGTAATGAAATAAATACTTTATTCGGAGTCGATACTGAGGTACTTTTGCAGCTTGCAACTATACAATATTTGTACAATCCTCGGTTTCGACCCATTTAAACATAAAAACAATGATTAACGAAACTGCCAAGCGAACCACACACCGTGTGTATTAACACAGAATGGGATGGGGAGCGAGCGCGAGCGGAGTGCTCTGCCAGCCGCCCGGTATTATGATGTCAGGGAATGGTTCCTCAACGTTTTTCCGCACTCTGTTTTCATTAATTTATTTCACTCATTTCTCGTTGAAACAAAAAATTGATTTTTGGCATACTAACTAATTAAAGGGTAAACTTTTAGAATATGCAAAAGAAAATTCTACTGAATGGGCCTATTGCAATCGACTGCTTGATGTCTAAGGGATCCTTAGATTTTCGCATATTAAGAAACTGAGAAACTTAAAAATTTCAACATGTGATATCTCAATGAAGAAAAAGATATTTGAGCAAACTCAACGGTGTTCGAAGGAGGGAGCCTTGTACTTTTAGATTCAATGTATTAGTTTTTTTGAAAAAGAATAGATGGCATTAATACATAACCTCAAATATGACGAAAAACAGTGTTTTTTGCCCTTTTAGGTTAGGATATCTCAAAAACCTGACGTGACAGAGCAATTCTGCTGCCAGATTCGGATTGAGCTAAATCCTTCGGAAATATATATTGTGAAATTCACAAATTGTTAACAATAGAAGAAAGAGCAGAAACTCAATATCTACAGGAAATAATAAGATAGAATAACAAAAAAAATTCAATGTTCAAAGGAAATTGTATAATTGAAATTAAATGATAGCAAAATACTAAATATAACACAATAAATCATTGAATAATAATAATAAACAAGTAAATACCTCTAAATTTTTAAAAGTAAAGCAGAGTAGAAAATGTAAAAATGAAATTTAATATGGAAAACTCATAGAACTAGCCAGTTTGTTATAAATAACAAGATATGAATCAAAAACTTGTAAATTAAAAATACTGAATATCAATAAATTAACACAAATGATACATAAAAAGTTAGCTAATTTAACATACATGCATTGTATAAACACAGAAGATGAGAATAGTAATTTATTTAAATTAATTTCAACAAATACAAATATAAATGTAGGACAGATCGATAAATTTAGTAACGATTATAGTCAGAACTACTTATAGAATAAAATTAAAGGCATAAAAAATAAGAATATGTTAAATTAACTACACTTGCAACAGTACAGTATTGGAAAGCACGTATAAGATCATGAAAATTGTAAAAAAACCAACGGAAGTGACATTACTCAGAATAATATTGAAAAAAAGTAGAATTTTAAGCAGTATAATGTTATAAAACCAGTATATTTACATGAAATGAATAAAAAGACAGTCCCTAGACTATATTACAATACACCAATACTGGTAAAAACAATTTTATGTTAAAATAAGCCGATGAGTTTGACAGTGCTACGATACATGCAAGTTCATAGGACTTAATTAGAATAAATAAATTATCCAGGACTATAAAAACATGCATACAACATGCATTAAAGGATAGAGAGTTGATTTAGATACATAAATTGTAGTTTGAATAGGTAATAATGCTTAAAATTGTAAAATATAGGTGATGAGACATTGAGGTTAAGCTTTGATCGTAATATGATGAAAGGGATATCAATAGAAAGCTGAGAGTACGAGAAATCACAATATGTAAGTAGTTTCGAGATTAAGCCAAGCATAATTCCAAAATTTGCAATTTTATTTTTATAATTTTGAGGCATAATTTATTTCCATAACAACCACTGGAAAATAGCTATTAATATAGG
>NW_019416806.1:1381113-1386211 GCF_000390285.2 Anoplophora glabripennis
AAAATAATAATTTGAAAAAAATATAATTTTACAAAATTCGATAATTTAATAATTTATAAATTAAAATTTAAAAATTTAAATTTTCACAACACCAAAGTAAAATTTAATATATTATTCTGCTTCCAAAAAAAAAAGTAACATTTTGTTGGTCTGTGTAACTTTTGCTGCAGTTTTCGACTATAATTTTTGGTCCAAGTTGATGTTATAAATTATCTAATGAAATAATGTAAACATTTTATTACTTATAATTCTAAAATTTAAAATTTTTACCTGTAACACCATTTACCTTTAGGCAAATAAAGTATTATATTCACTTCTCAAATGGGGTAATAATAATTTTATTTTCAAGTATAGCAGTAGAAGGAATAGGCACTTTAATTTAATTTTATTTAATTGTAACACAAAACAATAATTACTTGGTTTTCGATTTTTTGCTAAAACCTGGTTTTTTAAAAACTCATATCAATTATTAATAGGAACTTATAAAGGTTCTTTTCTTCATCTGGGTTCCATCATAAGTAGCATTTCGTATTTTCTTAATTACTTTTCAATATAGCCAGAAACACTGGATTGAAGAAATATTTTAGTTTATTAAAACTTAAATTGCGAAGACAATTGAACATCAGGTTATAAAGGTATACGATTAACATGGACTTTATTTAATAGAACATCCTGTATATGTTTACTTATTTCGCTATAGTACTTTCTTAAGGTTATAGTGATATAAGACTTAGTTGGTCTATCTCTAATAGTACAGGAGCTATAAACGCCTGAAACAGTGCATAACTTGTTTAAACCTTACCGCCGCCGTCGCCGCCGCCGCCGTCTAGATTATTAAGGTTTCAACGTTTCTCGCATGACGTTACTTCAAAGGTGACAGATATATCGCTCTGCAAAGCAATAAAATGTTAATGCCATAGGGTACTAAAATTCAATGAAATTAAATATACAGGGTGGCCCAATTAAAACAGTCCACTTGAAGTATATTCAATGCAACAGGTTTTTCTGGGAAACTCCGAAACAGGCCGATTTTGCTTTCATCTTTTGATCATAAATTCATGGATGTGGGGTCATCCCCCTAAACGGGGTAGTAACCCTTTCAAGAATCTTAAATGGCACGGGGCACATCATTTTGAAGGTATTTAAATTCTCTACAAACATGCTGAAATTTTTTTATTCTGCCTTAAAATGAATGTAAAAAACATGTTGGAAGTGTCGATGAAATAAATCGAAAAAAAAAATGCTTAAAATAGCAATAAAAAAACTTTTTCATTTTATGAAAAAATCATTCTTTAACAAAAATAGATATTAAGGCTATTAAGAAATTAGAAATATACCTAGTGGTTGACCCTAGTAAAGAAATATATATTCATATTGTAACATTTCTCGGAAATATCTCGACAAATAATTACTTTCTAGTATTATGCATTTTTCAACTAAATTCGTCGTGAGCTAAATTTCCACTAGTAAATAATAGGAAAAGTTAAAAAACAAAATTCTAGATATCTGAAAGTCTGCATGACACACTTGGGCGAACCCATCAATATTTATATCGATGGGAAAGAAGCCGGAAAGGGAACTCTTTGCTTTTCATTTCACCTCAAAAGCAACTCGAATAAATCGCTGACATGTGTGGAGATCACATTAAGTACATGAAATTTTATAACACCTGAGATTTCCCCGCACAGAGAATATGATTTTCAGAAGCATTCACCTGGAGTTGACCTAGAACTGTCAACTCAACTATATTTACAGGCGGTTTCCATTTTGCATATTTATCCAATCTTATAGTTTTGATACGAATGCGGGCACAGGAAAAGCAATTTTCCAACGTACGGAAAAGCGTAAGTCTTTTTTCAGCCTGCCATGACCGCTCGAGATCGGTACGTAGAAAGATTTCCAGAGTGTCGATTCCCAGTTTTTTATCAGAATAGAAAGAGTTCCCCATAGAGGGTGTCATCGAAAGTGGAATTTTCCTCTTATAGTATAGGTTTATGAAAAATGAAATAGAGGGTAGCATGAATAAAAAAATGTTAAAAGGGATAATCATTAACAAACACATTGGTTTAAAGCTTACTCAATTAAGCTTATTGATACTAGAATTTTATCATGTCAACAATTAACTCAAGAGTCACGGGCTCAGAGTTGGAGCTTTCTTTCTTTTCTCTTATTTGTTGCTTAAATGTTTAACTTCAGTGTTTTGAGTCTTGCAAATATTGCTCATTTAAGTAATATTGGGACCCTATAAATAAGATTTTTCATGAACCCCCAGAAATAAAAGTCCAACGGGTTGAGGGACACATACAGGGTCGGAAAGTCCCCATGGTTCATCGGCCGTTACGTTATGGTCCACTTCTTATTTGTGGAAGGCCGAAATGGGCGGTGACTATTAGACGCATTCATTATAGCCATATTTCTCTATCGCACGGATTTCTATTGTAACCTGAGGGGTTATTTCTTTAATTATCTACCTTTAATTAATTAACTATTTTATTCTCGAAAGGGAGTTTAATATCATTATACTTTAATTCATACGTGGGAACTTAGAAATGTTGTATGTTCAGAAAATGAAAATCCAGGCACTTACCCTTTTTGCTTACGTAGACTGTAATCCTGGCTGGCTGTACAGGGTGACACTGAGGTTGGAGAAACAAAAGGAAACACCCAACTTCCAGGAAGGGTTTTATTAACAATAACAAAACAAACAAACAAACAAAATGAAAACACAACGGCTCTAGCAACATTATTAATGAATTGATTCAAAGCCACAGCGTACCGAGATTCAGGAAATGCGCGCTTCGTACAAAATTTGGAAAAACTATTAAATTTAATTAATTAGCCCGAGACTCGTAAAGTTAAAACTAGGTCGACTGCTCATTGTGAAGTCTAAGGAAGAACTGCCGTTCTTGCAGATCTTTCTCCTAAATTCCACAATTCGCTTTGACACGCCCATTTCCTGGGTCCAGAAGTTTCGGTTCTTATCCTATTGACGGGGACCTGAATATCGGGACGCTGGTATAACTAACTATATTAGGTTAATACTTATTTAATTGACTGAATTTACATTTTTATAAGAATTCTGACTTACTAGTAATTAACCCTAGCCTTCCCTTAGACTCCGTGTAGCAAATACGGGGCGGATTAGTCAATCTCATTTAATTAATTATTAATATCTTCCTAATAGCTTGGAAAATCCGCCGAAAAACCAGCTGACTGATCTATCCTTTCTTTTCCAATTATTATCAGTTTACAATTTAATCTAATTCTATTTTTTGGAACCTCTACGCTCTTTTCGCGGTTTCGTGCGTTATTAAAATATCGGTTTTTACGCTGGCGTCTCCTGGACGCACCAGATGACTACCATATGGCCCTGACTCTAAGCTAACTTGTTAAAAATATTGCTAAATTTCGGGTGGCCTTCCCCGAAGGACCGTCTTGGCGACGTTACCTACTTGAAACCCATTAACCCCCCGATAATTTGTGACGACTGAAATATCTTACTTTCCCAGAACTAATAAATAAATGACTACACGTCCCGGCTTTTGTTACACTATGACTTTCTTTATCGCTCTCACGTAACGGCCGATGAACCATGGGGACTTTCCGACCCTGTATATAGGCACATCTCGCGCTTTGCCCAGTGCTAGGAAGGATTCCGTTTAGATGGTTTTGGACATTTTGACTTTAGTGCTCTGAGGCACTGTCATGTTAAAACCACATATTTTGTGGAACTAAGAGGCACACCATCAAGAAGTTTACACAAACTCTTTTGTGAAAAAACAGAAAATTTTAAGAACTTTTAGGCATTTAATCGATTTGACAAATAATCAGGGTCTAAAGGCAAATTATTAGGTATTTCCACCCACACGTTTAACTTTAAAACTCACTCGATGGCTGCTGAATTTACTTTCCCCATAAGCCAGTATTATGAAAGTTACATCGATACGCATAAATGTGGCTTTATCAAAAAAAGATCTTATAAAAGAGGATGACTTGTTAACTTGCCATAACAGTTGTAAAAAATTGACTTTGCTTTGAAATCCCGAGATAGAAGCAGAATCATTGTTCTCTAAGAATTGGAAGCACATCAGAATATTTTCCCTTTTTTATTCCCTACTGTTATTCTGGTTTCGTAGTTGAGGGTAATTATTTGCAAAATTTGCTCCTCTTGTGGCAACTCTTTTTTGTTATAACATCTATAATGTATTGTAACAGGTTGGATTTGATTAAAAGTTGTATTATTAAGCAGAAATTGAAAGTAAATGAGAAATACAGTATGTAGACATACTAGGATAAATGGTGACAGGATAATAATTTTAATTTGAGTGACAGTTGAGAATAAAGTAACAGTTTATAAGAAAATATGAATTTAGAGAGAATATCCGTTTAAATTAATAAAGTATAAAGATCAAATAGTAAAATAGAGCAAGAGAAAACAAAATGCTATTGGAAAAGGTAAAATTAAAAATGTATACAGTAAAAAGTAATCTGATTGGAGCAAGTTGGAAACTATAGTCAGAAAATTATTTGTAAATAGAAATAAGAGTGCAGTGGTTAAAAGAAAAAAAAAAGTGTCGGATAACTAAGAGACGAGAAGGAGGAGAATAATTAAAAAAAAATTGTATGAGGTTTTTCAAATTTTTATTGTCCACGAACGCGGTGGTTTCGGACCCGTTTGGAGGATTGGCGACGTGGTTGGGGGTATCCCTAAGAATCCCCAGAACACGCTGGATGCGTGCAGAAAGCGTTTCTGCACGGCCGCGGCTGCTTCTGCGGATGTCGGGTTCGACTCGCGTTGTGGAACGATAGGTGTAGGGTTCCCCGTAATTAATAAGTAAAGGGGAACTTGTTACGAATTCTTTTTTCCCTATTTTGTGGACTGGCAGACCAGGCCGTACCACAAGCTGAGGGGAACAGCCTTAATATACCCCGAAGGGTCGCTGATACTCAGTACTACTACTATTTAAAAAAATTGGTAGCGACTACTCGTCACTAAAGGAGCGGACAATGAGAGGCTATTCGATTCAAACACTATAATACAAGTGTGAAGACCAACTCAGAGATGCTTCTCGTGGCAAGTCTCGACTGAGAGTGGCAT
>NW_019416806.1:1389661-1499089 GCF_000390285.2 Anoplophora glabripennis
GACTTCACTTCTATTTTTTATAACAAAGGTGGGCTCGTTCCCGACATTCAAAATCTCTAGATTATAACTAAAAAGAAAATCTAGTAAAGACTCACCTCGATCGTTGACATCGCTGCTTCCCCACACCGTATGGTGTGAGTTAGCATCACATCCCACGATGAGTTGTTTCTTCTCCTTCTCGCACCAGGCCACCAGGTCCCTCAGTTCCCTGGTTGGAGGAGATTCTTTCTTATCGTAAGGGAGGTACGCTGAGCAAACTACCAGTTGTCTCTGCGTTCCCTCCGATACATAAGTCACTTCGGCCGCCACCAGGTCATCCGTGCAGAACCCTGGAAGAGGAAAAATATTAATACTACTCTTGTAATAAATACAAGCCCTAGGTCTAGTTTGGTGGCCACAATACAGTAAGCCACCATTACTTACCTGCAATCCTCTGATCCGGGATCCATGTACCCAAGGCTCCTGGATCAAAGCTAAATCCGCATTTGCGCGCGCCACACTGGCACAGAGAGCAGCAGATGCCGCTCTACTGTGCTGAATGTTCGCTTGTATTACCTGGAATTTGACCAGATAATACAGATTTTGGTCCCTCCTGATCTTCATCAGAAGGTCCCAAATCTACCCTGCCCTTCTCCAGGTTCCTAAAAAGGACCCTGGTGAAGTTCAGAAATGGTCTGAAGCCCTCCTTCTGAAGTACCTTCACACTCATCTCATCTACTGAGAGGACTAGGGTCTGGCCCTTCTCCTCAACCTTGCGGTTGATTAGCCTCCAGGCCCCGTCCTCAATTCCCCGTTCTGCTTTTCCAGACGGCGCATGATGGTTTCCGGTTCATCAGGATGACCCGGAATCCATACGATGAACTTAGTGAACTTAGGTAGGTCCCGGCTAGCCTGCCGTATAGAATTTCGTGGATATTATTCGAAATATTGTAACAGTCTAGCTGTATTATTCGGCCAATTATTTGATTTTTCCGAAAAGAAAATGCATCTTGATTTCGTCGCACGGTCGCCTCCAATCTTGTAAAGGTTTTATGATCGAGAACTCTTCAGCCCTTTTTGAATTTTTTTGCGACTCGCCGTAAATTAGCAACATATCAACGTTTGATTGATGATATTAACTTAAGTTATACGTTTGACGTTCGAATTGAGTAAGGACAAGTATTTTGTGACATTTATGCACTTTAAACAACGAACATTCAATTATTTTCCAACGACTACTTGATCCTTCCACCGCTAATATAGTATATCTTTTGATACTATTTAGGACGATATTGCTTATAACTTTTAAACTGGAAGTAATACAGATAAATTTCTCTAATAAAAGTTTATCAGAAAAAGAAGACTTTTTAACAGGAGAAAAAAATTTGGGTGTTTCTGGAAAAAATATAACTGATCACGTCATTAGTCGTTTCTGTCAAATCCCAAAAATAATACTTTCGATTGAAAACGGAGCTTACCTCATCCCATTTAACACCACGTTTCCCGAATTTTATTTAAATTATTTGTATCCTCAGTAGGCCCATAATGAGTTTGAAACACGCTATACACAATATATCGATTGCACTATTTGCTGATTGAAGGCAAAATTATATATATTCTCTCTCTGTCTCGCTCTGACATGGCGTCCTTTCCGCATTTACCCTATATCAATGTTTACATCCGTTCGTTTTACGTCAATTTATTTTCTTCGGTTTTGCTTTAAACAAACATTCCGTATGTTTAGCAGATATTACGCAATATGAAAATATCTTCATGCCCTCATTTCCAGTTGTTTCCCTTCGGTCATGCCATGTCGGATTTAGTAAACCCGCTCGTTATTATTGTTTTAACCAATAAATGCGATTCAAATACCGTATGAATCCAAACATGAAAACTGTTTGTGCGGAATCAGCTAGCCGGAGTAATGTGTAAAATATACATCGTCGCAGCGCAGGGCATGTGTGAATGGTGTGTGTTTTTCTGTTTGTGTGAACACAACAGTTATATTTCCACTACAAAGGAAACCACGGTCAGACTGAAAACTAACGGGAATAGTTCAAATAAGCTGTTTTGTGCTTTTTTCTTGTATTTTTCGAGAGACACCGACCTGAATAACACTGATTTATGCGGTATGTTTATGATAAAAATACGTACCGAAATCCACAACCGTTGAAACTGAGGTTGGAATATTTGGAATTCGAATTTTTAATTAATTTGCGACAAATATTTGTATGTGTGGAAAACACACAAGCGATTAAAAGTGGATAAAGTATAGCAAATGTAATGTTTTCAAATGGTTTTACATTATTTTAAAGGTGCCTATGAAACGAATTCAAATAAACTCAATATTTTTTTCTAAATTACTATCGAAGGAAATCAAACAATATTTTCTGATACTAAAAACCTTAATTAATAATTGTATAAAAATTATATATATAAATATTATTATATCTGTCACATTGAAATCATTAAACAATGTAACCTTTTAAAGAAATATACATAAAAATTTTATGTAAAATTACATCATACAAGTAGTCACATTAAGCATGTAATTTTACACTTTTTGTGTAATTCACTCAAAATGTAAAACAAATAGATATAAATATGTATATAAGTTACATATGTAGTATTTTTTACAAAAAAGAGGTATTACTTCTTTATAATATTTTTATTAATAATATGATATTTTACATATTTACATATTTCTCCAAGGTACATAAATGAAGAAACTAATATTAAATAAATTTAAAAATATTTATTAATGCAGTAAGTGACATATATTCTCTAGAATAAAATAAATATTTCTGAATTGTACTTAAAGATAAATAATACATAACATTATTTGAACCAATTAATGAAACAGTTTCTTAAAATAATAGTGCATTGAAAAACTTGACATAGCAGGTTTAATTTAATAGTCAGTAAAATTTAAAATTATAAATAAAGCAATTTCTGTAAAAAAACATCCCTACTTATTTAAAGGACAAAATACTCTACCTACTATATATTTAATTTTACACACAATTTTTTGTGTCGTCTTTATCTTTCAAAGTTTAAATTACATAAAAAATGAGCACCAAATTCGTTTTCATATTGTCAATTAATTAATTAATCTTATACCTCTTTACCTATAACTAGGTAATTAAATAAACAATATGCACTTATCTGCCTTACAACCGACATGCAATTTAATAAAAAAAAAATTCTTAATGTATTCCTGGGAAAAATCTTATGCGGTTTACATTCATATGAAGACTTTTTCTGAATGAAAATTTTGGCCACTCCATTTGAGAACATTAATCTGAAAACAAAATATAGTATCAATAAAACAAACAAAATAACGAAGACACAACGGATTCGAACAAACATTATTAATTAATTTACACGCGATAACGCAATCCGAGATTCAGGGAACCCAACGCGAATTCATAGCAAAATTTGGAAAGACTTTACCCGTTATTAAATTAACCCGAGACTCTAAACTTAATAAAACTGCCCAGTGTGGAGTCCAAGGAGAAACTGCCTTTTTCCGGAGATCTCTCCTGAATTCGACCGGCACCTCGACTTGACACGCCCATTTCTTAGCTCCAGAAGTTTCTGTTCTTATCTTATTGGTGGGCTCCCTGAAAATTAGGGGTTGAAATGGCTTAGCTATACCATGTTAATACCTAATTGACTGAATTTACAATTGTATGGATAATTTTGAGACCAAACTAAACTTACAAGTAACCCTATACCTTCCTCTTGTGACTCCGTATAGTAACACGGGACGAATTAGTCAATCTCATTTAGTCTATTCTTACCGCTTGGAAAATCCGCCTAAAAAACAGCTATTTGACCTATTATTATTTTCCTCACAATATTCTAACAACTTATTTAAATATCTTGGAGTTCCTACGCCTTTTCGAATGTATTTCATGCGTTACTAGAAATGTCGATTTTTCCCTTCACCATGGTCTAAACCGTCGCTCCCAGATGCCCAACATATGGCCCCGACGGTCTAAGTGAACTTTTTCAAAAACATTGCTAAATTTCATGAGACCTTCTCCTAAGGACGGCTTTGCAAATTTATTACTCCCGGTGACAAAAGGCACTAGTCTCTCGACGACTGTAGGGCGACGCTAAACCTACTTGAAAGCCCTTAACTTTTCAATAATTATTGTTGACTGAAATATTTTACTGTCTGAGTTGGCCCATCCGTTCGAGAATTAATAAATAAACTACCACGCGTCTCGGCTTTTGTTACATATGCTTAAAACTCTATGCTATACTATTACGTCACAAATGAATCTAAACATGTCTACTGAACCACTAGCATAATTATCTACAATTCTACACACGCTCGGTAACACCACACCAGATGATCAGACGATTATGGTAGCTCCACACTCTTTGATTCTGCTAGATTCCTGTGAAATGTATAAATCTTTTTTGCATCAGAACAGTTAAAATATATTTCCGACTTAAACAAATTTTCATAGATATAAAGTCTTTGCTTCAAACAATCAAAATCACTTTTGATTGTTATTGAACAGTAGGTTGTTTTGCCATAAACTCACTTCAATTTTGAGCTTTCGTATCTCGATGGTGATACATCATATCCACAAGATCAAAAATGGATTTTATTCGTCAATCCTTCCTCTATTTTATCCTATAATTACATTTGAAGAATATGCAAATACGGTAGCTCCAGCTCTAAATATTTATAAGTATTTTTTCGAAGAAATTTTGAAAAAATTTTAATTGTTGCTGAAATGGATAAAATTAAATTAATTTTTTAAATGGGGATTGATAGTTTAGACTACAAAAGATATATATAAAAATTGGGAGCTCAAAATAATTACTGGTTTTACCGTGAGAGAGAATTGAAAAATAAGTATAATTCTGTATTTTCTTAATTAACAATTGAATTGTGCAAAATTTACCCGGCCGATTTTGAAAAATTTCTGCAGGACTAACTACTATATCATAAAGTACTCAGAACCATACTTTTTATATGGCTCCTCTAAAGTCAAAGTCCGAAATAAATTAATGAAAAGAATTATCTTTTTTTACGAATTTTCGGTCTATACTGTATTGCAGCAACAATAATGCACATAAAAATTTCGGACAACTTTTATTTTGAAGAGAATCTTGAAACGAAACTTTTTTCCTTTGACTATTTTCTCTAATGTCAATATTCTCCGAGTTATACATGAAAGTAGGGAGAAAATGCGCCTTTCCTAACGAGGAACAAATTTTGCTACCACTCTATGCATGTTCAATTTTTCAGTCAAAATTTCATAACACAATCCAATTGAGATGCTAACCTCTTCTGTAATTTTTCTGATAGTCAATCGGCGATTTTCATGCACCAGATATTTGACTTTCGAAACATAGGAATCATCAGTTAAAGTCAAAGGCCTTCCTGGTCGCGGATCATTTTCAATTGACTGATGACCAGTTTCATATCGTGAAAACTATTAACATTGCGTACGACCCAGAGCATCATCTCCGTTAGTTTGTTTCAACAGCTCCGTGAAAGATTTCCCCAGTTTCGCACATTTCAAAAATCGACACTAACACTTAAAAACGTTGTACTCAAATAACAATATCACGAACATTAAATGTGATATCATCAATCAAGAACATGGTGTTACAGAGGAGACCATGCGCAACACAATGCTGCCAACTGCATATCATTAAATATCTTCGTTAGCGCGGAATTCAGAAAGTTCGGTTATTTTCTGAATAATCCTTGTATCATGTTTGTTCAATTAATTTACATTCTTGGAGAAGAAATCTTTACAAATATGTAAAAAACTGTTTGAATTTCCACTATTTTATCACAGTGATAACTTCATTTATAATTAATTTGTTGATACGTTCTTTTAATTCACCTTCGTAGTAAATCAGTGCTTCATTTAACGATTATCGACAGTCATAATATGTCTTATCTGAAGCAGCATGCTTAATGTACATATGCAACTGGATATATCTAACTACTTTTTTATCCTTAATGGTCATCCTTTGTACAATTTGTTCTTGTTTGGAAAAATAATAACAGCCAGTACAGCGATTAAGGTGAATGAACGATGTGTGCAAGTTCCATTTTTAACACAGCATAAAGCTGTTGCGGATAATTGCTAAAATCTCCCAGTGTAACACTATTTATCAGATGGTGCAGGCTCTTCACAGATAGTATTCTTGGGATGAAGGCACATTAATCACCCAAAGCTTAATTAAAACGTAATCGAGCGGTTTTCAAACTTCATTATGACTACCTATTTATCTCAGTTATAGTTGGTTGTTTATTGGTGTAGTGTGTTTGAGTCAGCACGCCGAATAAACCGCCGTACAAGTTTGCCTGAAAACAACCACTGAAATGGAAATTTCCGGCAAAAAATAGTTGTAGTTGGTTTGAGAGTACCAGAGATATATTTCATTGTGAAATTGCGGTTTACTGTTTCGCATTTACTGGATACACATATTTGGTTTTGTGGTGCAATGATTTGTTAAGTCACGTTTGATAGTCACGTTCTCCAAGTATTGTAACAGCTTTGGTGCGCTTGAAATATGTAAAATGGAACAGCTAATAAAATTTACACCCGTTAAAAAACTGGATACGTTGTAAACCACTAGTATGTATCCCATTAAATTGTCGTTAAAAATTATTTGTCACTTTTACGAATAGGATTTATAGGTGGTACTTTAACATTTTTAGGGGTTTTATTGGACGGATCCAAACCACTGCTTTCTCTGGGGACTTAAATCAGCTACGGACGATGCTATTCTAAAAATACATGGAAGGTTACATACAGACGTCCGGCACTGTTACGGTGACACGAATGCGCTTTTCACTCTGAAAAAGTACAGCTGGCAACTGCGGCTTTTTGCCTTTTTGTACAAATTTTTATAGTACACTGTGGCATCGTACGTCCATCTCCTGTATATTTTTAGTCATATTTTCCTTAAGAGAATGCACTTTGAGTATAAAAAATAAATAAATAAGCATATAATCACTGTGTTAGTTGTTAGTTCTGATGAGAGAGGCGTGAATGGTTTAGTTTATAGAAACATTAAAATATAATTCAGTCATCTACTTTTTTTTGTCACTATGAATTTGTTTTGAAGTAATTTGTCAGTTGTTAATAGAATTTTATTTAAGGGGGTATTTATTTACATGAAACTCAACCCAAAAATAGAAATTTTTTTTTCTTATTTTGGCAGATTGATATAGGGTAAAATATGGTACCCAAACGGTCTTTTCGAAATTAACTTAGGCACCTACTTTATAGCAGTACTTTTAGGTTTTTGTTCGATTTTCTAGATTTTTTTTGTCATTGCGAAATAAGTGAAAATGATATAAATGACGGTAGATAGCTGTATTAACAATTGCTTTAAGTGATGGCGATATTTTTTTCTAGTCGTTTCTATGGTTTCTATACACGCGAGGTAAACACAAGCAACAGCAACAACTGTGTGTTTAAACGTGTTTTTCTCGAACCTACGTTTTCTGAACTTGTGTGAGCTCTAGATCTTGAACTCAATAATATATCGACTTTTTTTTAGTTTAAAGTAAATTAAATTAATTGGAGGATATACTAACAAAATAGGAAATAAAAATAGTTTTTATTGAATTTATTAATATATCTTTCAACTATGGACACATATTTAAGATAAAAATTTTGATTTTCGATTTCAGAAAAAAATTACGACTCCTACATCTTACACAAAGTGAAGCTCTTTATTGAAGGTGATGAAGGCGCACGATCTATAACTGGTCACGTCATGACAGTATTTTGTAACAACAACAAATTTTTTATACTTAAATACTTATTAAATTGTAGTAAATATTCCCCATTTTGTATTTGTATCTTCTTTGAAAAAATCCTGTAAGTTGTCTTATTTTTGTACTAACTAATTAGATGTAAATACACCCTTAATACAAACTAAGTACATGAAATTTAAAAAAGTAAAATAAGACACGAACCCCCTTAAAGAAGGATCTAAGTACTTTTTGATGACGACATGAAAAAAACATTTATCACTCATTCTTTTGATTTAAATATTATCGGCTTTATAAAGCAACGACATAATTGAATAAATTTAATAATTTATAGAATTCTCTTTTGTTATAGACGAAAATTTTTCAAATTATTTGGTATTTTAAAAAAATTTTCTTAACAGCGATACTATCGTTTTTCGCATTTTATTTTTGCCGTGTTATAACAAGTGTGTCTACAAAAATATTGTTAACGAAATATTTCGGTTACAATTGTGTAAAAAAACAATTGTACTGAATTAGATACCAAAATTGTAAGGTCCAAGCGGTCATAAAAATATTTCGTTATTAAGTAAAATTCTATTCAAAAATAATACCTGGGGTTTATCTCGAATACTCGACAATTTGAAAATAACCCAAAGAATCTCATTACGTATTTTCAGAAAATCCTTAAAATATCACATAGCGTATTCTAGAGATTTACCTAATTTATTCTCTACTAATTAGAAATACTGAAGTAATAAACCGCCTAAGTATAAAGTATAAAAGTAGTAGGTAATAAATAGACAGTTGTTATAATAAAATACTAATGCAAATTATAATCTTCAGAAACAAATTTTTAAATGAATATTTGCTGATATTAGAATTCATGAATATTTCCTGATATTAGTGTATGCATAGACAAATGAGTTCATTTATGACTTGTTGCGATTTTTTTCACTTTAACAAAAACATTTTTTATAGTAAGCTACCAGTATCAAATAAAATCATGTCCATATTAGGGCCATATATCCATCATTTTAGAGCTAGGCTGAAATTCTGTCAAAAAACTTACGTTTGTCAAAAACGGATATGATCATAAGTTTTCTACTTCTTTCGTGGTTTGACATTTTATTTAGTCATGAACGATTACCTGTGTAAAAAAAACATTTGCTATTTGTTCGAGCAAGGTTCAAAATTGATTATTGGACATTAATTCAGAAAAAAAAAATATGAAGTTACTATATTATTCTAATTAAGTAATATGAATTGCGTTCTATTTGTTGCTTGGCGATAACTAACAAAACGAACTCAAATTTTTGCTGCATTTTATCCTTCACCAAGGATCCTCTTTACTAATTCATAACAAAGGCAAAACTTTATCCAAATATTTACGAGCTGTTTGGGCATTATAGGGTGAAACTCATCTCACTAGCACCAAAATGGGTCTGTTTTTTTCGTGCAATTAGATGATGATTGTTAGGAAATTTTATCATCATTAATTTTTGTATTATGAAGTTGCAATCTTTACGCACGCTTTGAAATCTTCTATATATGTATTTAAAACTTATTATGGAACAGTAATAGTTTATTTTCGACATTGAAGTGCAGGTATCTTAATGAAACATTAATTTAATTAATGCAAAGCTCCACTACATTACGTTCATAGTGAACTGTGTTGATGAACATTCAGTTCTATTTATGGAAAGTGGAATCAGAAGAGGTCCCGGTATAGTGAAGCTTTTATAGTAATAGAGTTACTTTAATTGATGTTGACATATGCCTACACTAGTAAAGGATCAATATGTATCGGGTATTAATTGTAGAAATTGTTCTACTTATGTAAGAAAATTTATGTTAATATTAGTCTTATTATAGCTTACCAATAAACTACTAATACAAATATGGAGAAGCTGTAAAATAGTAACAGTGTTATACTCGTATAATAATAATCAGTTACATTTACAAATGTGTTACTATACAGGGTGTCCCGAAATTAATGCAATAGAATTTGGTCACAGATTCTTAAGACAAATTTAGGGGACCAGTATTTTTTATTTTTGCCAAGTTTTATGTAACTCTTTCGGAGTCCGCCCCTAAGAATAATCTTTTTTTATATCTCAGAACCCTGTTGTACGAGAATTACTCAATTTGGTACACTGGGGTTTTATGACATGTGGAATCTGATGGTGCTCCGTTTTTTGGCCGGGAGCCCCCTTAAGACAATTTCTCGTGGGCCCCCTTGTCTTTGGAGCCAAAAAAATTTAGTCGCATATTTAAATTTCTTAAATGGTATCAGTCCACTAGAAAGCCATTATATTTAGTAACTTTTTATCTCTTTATACTTTTTTCGTAAAACGCAAAGTTTTCGAGAAAAATGTCAAAATATGATAGAACGCTTATCGTGATTTGACATTTACCTCAAAAACATTGCGTTTTACGAAACAAATATCAATAGACAAAAAAGTTTCTAAATTCAATGGCTTTCTAGCTAACTAATAATTTTAAAAAAGAAAACAAATTTGCAACCAAATTTTTTTGGTTCCAAAGACAAGGGGGCCCACGAAAAAGTGTCTTAAGGGGGTTTCTCGCGTAGCACTGTGAGATTCCACATGTCATAAAACCCATGTGTACCAAATTTAGTAATTCTCGTACAACATGGTTTTGAGAAATAAAAAAAACTTCTTAGGGGCAGATTTCAGGGGGCTGTAACTCCGAAAGAGGGGGCCAGTTGGCAAAAAGAAAAAATACGGGTCCCCTAAATTTGTCTTAAGAAACTATGACCAAATTTTGTTGCATGAATTTCGGGACACCCTGTACATTATCACATTTCAGTGTTGTCATTAATACAATCAACGATTAAAAAAAGTCACGAAAAACAGAAAGATTAAACAAAATCGGATATGTAGTGAGTCCTACGTAAAAATTAATTTGAAATTTAAAAAAAATTCAAATACAAAATACATATAAGAAGATACAGCTTTTATTATTTAAGTTTTGCCAACAATGTTTTTGGCCAAGAATGCCACTAACTTTGTAAATTTTAACATAATATCTATACAGGGTGTAGCTTTAAGTAGAGGTCACATTTTTAAGGTCAATCTTACGTGTTCCCCAAAATATTCATTTGAAATACTTATTATTTTAAATCAATAAATAGCAAAGCTCATAGTTTTTTAAACTGTACTTTAAAGACTATTATATGCCGCCAATGGAGACCCCCCGGATCCAAGGTTTATCATTATTACCAGTTGGCATCTTCTTTTAGCCAAGTATATGAAACTCACGGAGTGGCACTGCTTTTGTATGATTTTGCGACTTGTTAGTTTAGTCACCACATCTTTTTGATGTCATTGCGAATAAAACACCAAATATAAAAATAATTTTCAGTACCTTTATTAACTAAATTAATACTTTCTGCATGATTTGTTAAATACTAACTAATATTGGTATGTCAAAAGGCAAAATACTAATTGTTAAGTAAAACTAATTTTGAAATAATTGTTTTGGCTGTTTTGTAAATGTCCGCAATAGAAAATAAATAAAAATAGATAATGATAAATTTGAATTAATTTTAAGTTTTTCATCTTTTACAGTTTTTAAAAGCCCTGTGTTTAATTTGTTAATCTCTGAATCAATGACATTAACCTAGTTTAGATTAATTATACTACGGCCACTATACATATTCCAATCAAGTAAACAATTGCATGCATCTACGACGTGATCATAAGAGTAGGCAGGGATCAGTTAAAATAGCTATCATCAAAAAATTCAAAATAAAATGCAACATGTTTCACTCTCTACCAGCTGAATCGGTGCTAGAAATCTTAAATTAAACTAAAATAACATAAAACAGCAACAAAATTGAACCGCGTACGTACTGAAAAATATTATACAATATGAAGTTCGGGTATCTATAAGAACTATGTTTCAATGGAGGTTTGCGTATTTTGAGACATTCTAATATAATCAAATAGTATCTTTTTGCTATCGCGGCTACACTGATTATTATTTTTCAGGACATGGATTAGATAAAGTTCCAAATGTTTCAAGAAGTTATACCTAATTTATTAGACTCAAATATTTGAATAGAATTAATTTGGTCGTAAAAAATATTGAATACAGCTTTTATGTAAATAATTACACTTTTTCTTATGGATATATATATTTTGGCAACATACCTTAGTGGTAGTAAATACAGTAATTACCTTAAAACTTTTAAAATAAATACATACTGAATCCTGTTTCATACGCTTGTGACTTACAAATGCAATGTCGTTATAGCAGGATTTTACTAATATTGAAAAGTATAACACTTTCGATATAATAGTTGTACAGAGATAACCCTAATACAAACACCTTACCGTTTTGAACTCAATGCCTCAAACCGGAAAAAATTTTCTCATAAAGGAATTTGGAAACATTAACTCAAATTTGGATAAAAGTGTGCCAAATAAATTTTGTAATATTTATAATTATTGTTATATTGTAGTGTAATTAATCAGTTCTATCAGTTTTAGTCCAAACATTGAGTAAAATAGTTCAATGCCAATTAAAAATATACTAAATAATTTATCACTGAGTACTTTGTTCACTCACACGAATCATTTAAATTGTATATCAACCTGAATATGTATTTTTGCGAAACCAGAGTCATATAATAATGGAAGTTGTGACATATAAAAACATTTTATAACATTTTTAAAATAAGAGAAACGATATTCGCGTGTTGCCTAACAATTTTGTTGGAAATGGCGAAGGCGCTGGTTATTACGGTAATAACATTTTCGTTCGCCCTACATCAAGAAATTAATTTTTATATTTCAAAGCATTTAACGTAAATGACTACTCTTGATCTTTACTTGATTATCCCGTCCTGTTCTGCCGACCTCAATTTAAGAAATACCTGCACACAATTCCCTAACGTTTCCCTGCAAAAATTACCTATCCTCCCTTTTTTGCATGCATATCTGGTCTCGCTGAATATTTATGCCTTATTCAATTTTAATCTAAATGACTTATATTACGCAGGCCTTTATTATCAGCGCTGCGGAATTTAAAAAGAGGTAACGTTTTGTTTCAGGTTAAACAATGTCCCGGCTCCATTTGGTTGCAACATGACCGAACATCCCGAGGATAATGACGCAAAATAATGCGAAGAGATAATGTAATGGAGGTAAGAAAATTACTGTATCAGCCGACTTGCCAGTTCGCGTCAGAGCCGTGGGTGTTGTAACTAAAGTTATTACCTTGTTAGACACTCTTTAACGTAGTTAAACTAGATCCGAAACTATGCATTATCGACATGCTTTCGTGCCGTTGTACCTATCATGTAACTTTTAGTACATTTAATATAATATTTAAAACCTTGAAACAACCACATTCCACTTAGCCAGTTTTATAATTCCTTTTGTGAATTTTATCTAAAAAAGTAGTTTTGATATATCTATATCAAATAATTTGGAAAGGACGCCTTTGTTCAGGTAAACGTTAGAAGAAATAAATTGTTCAAACTCTTAAGCAAGTGCTTATTATTATTTATTATAGTAGGCACTTTCTACGTCAAGGAAATTGTAAATAATTTGCTACTTTCTTCATTAAAATACGTAAAACTGTTTTTCTTTTGATTGAGAAATAAAATAGACTACAAAATAAATTTATTATATCAATTGAATGAAAATTGAAATAAAAAACCGAATAAATGCTCAAAATGTTTGGGGGTACACAAAATATTGTAACAAAAATAGAAGATATTCCAAGAAAATTAATTATTTCTTAGAACAGGTAAGTTACGCATTTCAGTGGTCAAGAGAGCTTAAAATTATTTCGAAATAATTATGGGAAGCATGGATTTTCCTAAAACCTTTTGAAATTACTTGATGATAAGTATTAGAAAAAAGTTATAAACTTATTTTTGTACGTTAATTGTTTTTTAATTGTTTAAACAATAATAAATAGGTTTTTTAAGAACGTTTAAAATAATTCAATGAATTTTAAATCGAATTCTTTCATATTATATTTCACGGATTTTTCATGAAATATTTTTATTTTTTGTTATTTTCTGTTTTTTCAACTATTATTTCAATTTTTTAAGAAAAATAAAATGCACCGTCTTAATTTAGAGATTTTAAGCTTTAAAAAGTGCTCTCATAAAGTTTCAATATCACGTTTACAACTATAGTTTTTGTTCTATAAAATATGGTCTAAAAAGTAAAATTTGTGATTTTTTTAAATTATTGCATATGTTGTGCTTAATATTTTTCAAATTAAATTTTTAAGATTTTTTCCATATCGCTCACTGTTTCAATCGTCATTTGAAGAGTAATCTGTGAAAGTTACAGATATTAATTTTAAAAATTAAAAGAATGACAGCTATTTTATTATTATTGTACAAAATTATAGAATGACGTAACTTTGTATACGTACTATATATTTTTTTTCTCAAGTTTAAAGACATAAAATTTTGATAGCCAGATGAATCTTCTTTCATTTAAATTTTTGCGAGGTCGATTTGATCAATTAGATCAAAAGTTATAACAAATTTAGTGTAGCGCGCTCGGGGCCGGGCGCTCTTCGAGAGCTATACTTGGGGGCCGCCCGTCTCATTTTTCGCACGTTAGAAAAAAGCCTTCAATTCACATTTTAAAAGAAAACATTTTCTATATAAAATTTCCTGTTCTTTCGAATGGCGCAGTAATTTTTTTTTGACATTTATTTTTTTTATATATTTTGTAAAAACTGTAATTTTGCAACTAATTTGTTAAATAAATAATTTAGCGTACACTCTGCAGTTGGTAACTTTTTATATGTTGTTTCTGACAACTTTACAAAGCGAAAAATAAAAAGTTCTCTCTTCCAGTAATTTTCGCGAAGTCAAAATCTATCTTGACACCACTATTTAGGAAAGTCTGAATATAACCAAAAATTTTGAACGTAAATGGGTTCAATAAAAAAATAAGTGGTTCCAAAATGTCCCTAACAAAAGCCACACCAATTTAATTTCTCAGGGCGTCCTATTTCCTCTAATTTGGAGTCTAAGACGTAGCTACAGTTTTGATGTTACTTGATGTTTTCAAATACCATTAACGTTTGCAGCATAATCTGATTTTTTGTGGAGAATTATAATAAAGTTTATTGTTCGATTGTCACACTACAACATAAAATATTCAAAATAGAAAAAGACAAGCCTTTAGAGACATTATACCTGAACTGTATTCAATTACGTGTCCAGAAATATTTCTCATAATTATTATTTTAGAGCTTTAATAGATATTGTCAACAGCTTGCTGTTGATGTTTTGTGTGTTTCATTTTTACTAATTTTGTTTTTATTGATACGCTTTTTTAGTTGATGTGCCGACTTAATTTTTTAACAGGGTTATCATGAATATCATTCTTATTGCATTTTTTAATTATATATAAAGTTAAAGTAAACATTGCGTCGCACAAAATTGTAACTTGCCAGTTTTATAACAACACTGAAATGCCACAACATACCTTAATTATTTGTGATAAAATAGTGTTTTATCATGAGTGCCTCAATAATCCTTTCTCGGTTTTAAAATTGCATTATTGTGACAACCTATGGCTTAACGTGGAAATAGCAGCAAGTAATATGAAGACGATTGAATAACTTTAAGAAATGTTCTTCAAAATGAAATTTGAATTTTTCATCTTCCTGTATCGAATTTACTGCAGGTTTCAATTAAAAAAAAAAAACAAAATGTCCGTGATATTGAACCTTGATTCTATGAGGTTCGTAATTAATATTTTTTTTATTTGAAATATATGAAGAAACTTATATGTTTTTCATGCTTGAACGAATGGTGAAAACTGCATCTTGTTAACATGATTGTTTAGTTTCGGTGATATTTGATGTTTTCGATGATGCTATAAACCCAAATTAAAAAAAAAAAACAATTTGATTTAGATTCATTTTTGTCTATCAAAATTGGCTTAAATTCAACGAAAAATTGAAAAATAATAAAATCTGGAAGAAATGGTATACCCTGTTTAATCAAAGTTAATTTAAAACGTAAAGAAATTTATTTGGCGCAACTGTTATGTGAATGGCTGCAGAATAAATAATTTTAAATGGGATATGCTGGATATTTAATGTTTACAAAGTAAGGGAGAGGTGAGAAAAGTTAGTGATAATTTATGATTAGTGTATATGTAAAGTTGTGATACAAAACGATTCCAATTATTACGATTTTTAAATTCTCTAAGAGCTGCATAAACCTGCAGTAATATACATTACACGTATTTTCAGGAAATCTGAAAGAAAATACCTACAAAAGTTTTATGTTGTTCTTTACTAGGATTTCTGTCAGCAACATCCAACGTCAATTGTATTATCCGTTAAGGCAGAAGAGTATTCAGATGTTTCTACGTAAGAATCTAGCTTAAAACTTTATGTCATTTCAAATCTCACTTTGTGAAACAGAGAGAGTTACATATTACCTGGCAATATTATTGACTCTATATATAATTTTGCATTGGACACTTTTGACGGTTCCAAATACATCGTTGTTGTCGAAAATACAAACAAAATATCAGTAGTACGGTAAAAATATGCGTAGCCAAATCAATTTACCTTCATCAATAGTAAGCCAACCGTGTCTGTGATTTGGAAAATTTTTGGATCTTTTAAATGTCATAGCTCTGAGACCCACTTCTTATAAAGACGGGATGACATTCTTGTTTAAATATAATTTTCATAGAAGAAAATATGTTCTCTTGGCTATTAATAATAGGAACTTTTATTCATTAAAATTGAAGAGCAATTCGTAAAAAGAAGTGACATCCTACGATCCGATAGCGAGGATAAGATGATAGTTATACAGAGTGTTTCTGAGATATAGTATCAAACTGAAACATGCTATAACAAATCTGATTTTAAGAAAAAAGTTTTAATTTGTCTATTTATGTTTTATTTGTCTAATTTGTCGCAAATTCCGCTGACAATTTTTTTTCAGACGAAAAAGCTCTCGAATACATTTTACATACCTGTTACTGTGTATGAGGAAAACCATTTCTCCTCGAGATTATTGGAATCAATAATCTAAAGACCTTTACCGAGTTTCATTTGCATCTGATGAAATGTTTTGGAAATATTTTGGCAGTGCAGATTTATCATATTTTTTATCTGTAATTATTTATTTGCGACATTTTCAGTTACTTTTTTAAATTTAATTGGGCATTTCTGTCATATTAGCAAAATTCCACTTCTGCCAAAATAAAAAAAAAACTTGTGCCAAAAAAATTAGTCAAAGGGTTGATTTTACAAATTTAATTTTGCCTCAGTAGAAATATCTCATACCGAGAAATTCTTCACAACACCTGTTTATTTTGGTGATAAATGAGGTTCATATTTCCTTAGATTTTAACTTTTGTTGGTCAATAGGACGAGGTAAGTAATAATAGATTAAACATTATATATATCTTATATCTCTATGAAAGGCAGATAAAGGAAATAATGAAATTGTCACATATGACTTTTAAGTCAATTTGAGATTGAAAAATTTTTATAATGAGAACAGATATTTTTTCTAAATGTAAAATGTGTTTTACTGATTATTGTATCATAAAGAAAAACTTGCTTTCATTGTGAGATATTTCTGGTCAGGCAAAAATAAATTCCTGAAATCAACCCTCTCACTGATCCTTATGGTGCAAAGGGATATTTATTATTTTGTTCTTTTCATTGCGGCAGAACTACCAAATTAAATTTAAAAAAATGCCTATATTATCCTGTTTTTTTGCTAAACCTTTTACTTAAAATGATGTTTCCTATTTCCTATGTCAGTTTGATACCATGTTGTTTCAGAAACGTCCTGTATATGATAATCATAGGCTCCACATTTTAACTTTCAACTTCAAATAAATTTCTCAGCCTCTGTAAGATAACTTTTTTATTTTTGTAGAATAATATTGCTCCGGTTATGTTTCTAAATAATAAATATTTCTTTTACTTTAGAGTATCAAGCTAATTCAAATTCATTCTAATTTTTTTAGGGTAAGCAAAAAATGGTTCCCTAGACGAGCAAGCCTTTAATAACAGCGGCACACCAAAAAAATCGTGTGCGAAGATGACTGCAGTAGTTTACTAATTTTGATGTCAATAATAAATCGATAAACGCACTCTTACATTTAGTCTAAGTTTGGCTCCCGATATTGTTTATCTATTTTAATAAATAGAATACCAGGTACTCAATGAAGGTCAAACCCAAAGATCTGACATATCATTTCCGACGTAATTTGACGAACTAAAACGGCACTGTAGTCAGAATTTATTCACAACTGGCTAGAATGTTGTAAAATCTATATTTATATTTATGGTGAAAATAGACCCAAACATCACTCAATTTAGCCAAAATCTTCGCTTTGCTCAGAGTCACGAGATTATGGTTAATCTTTGCTTGCAGAGTATGATCTGCGAAGAGGATGTCTTTTTTGTCATTAGTTTCCGGTATATCCAGCAATAGTCAGCTAACATATTTACGTTCCATCTTCCTTAATATCGCTTTTCCATATCTTTGAGGTCCTAATGAAACCTTTCGTCCTTTTCATTTTCTTCGCCTGATGGAACCTTTCACCCTGTTCTTCATCCTGTTCTTCATTCTGATCTTCACCTCTGTTCTTCACACTAAATATAGATTTTACAAAATTCTGACTACGGTATCGTTTTTAGCTGGTCAAAATACATCGGAAATGGTATGTCAGATATTATATACAGGGTAATTCACTTTTTATGATTAGAACCTTAACCACTGATAGATCTCGTCAAAATAATGTCATTTTGAAGTATACACTTTTTCTTCCAAAGGCTTCCTTTTAGAGAAATAAGCTCTTGAAAAAAATGTTTTTTTTTGGTTTTCATAAATTTTTTCTTACACCATGAAAGCCATTTATTTTATGAAATGTACGAATGAAAAGCTCTATAGATTTTACAAATTATTGTGAAAATAAATCAATCATAGTCGTCTGTAAGGGGCTCTGATAACCCCTATTTGTAATATAATTTGAACGCCACTGGAAATTTTTCAAAATGAATATACTTTTTCTTACATTGCGATTTATTCTAGAGCATAAAGGTCTCTTATTATTAATATTATGAAATGCTTATTTTTTGAGAAAAATAGCTTCTTATTCATTACATGTAATATGGTTTTTCAGACAAATACAGAATAAAATATTTAATATTGTCAACTATAAATATTTTAGAGAGAGGAAGAGTGATATTCAAAATATAAATAGTCACCCTGTACCTATAATCAAAACTTTGAAAGATAAATATGTATGGACATATGGCATTACTTTATTTGGACACATATTTCTTTAGATTTTTACAAAAATACCTTCGGTACAAATATTCATTCAACTCATTTCATAGAACAAAATTAATAAATATAATTGGAATCAATTACATGCCAGTATTACACAATAGATTTAAAAGCAACAAAAAGTCTCCAGTTGCAAATTGAATGCATATTGAAATGACCCTTGCACTGTCCATCTCGCTCACTCTCTCTATAAACTGGTGGACTGATTCAGTCACTGTTCCCGATTATTCTACTGGGTGTTTAATTCTAATGCACTCAGCATTTTGTAAAGAGTATTTAAACCTCGGAAACTTGGTGAATAGGGGCCAGTCTTGGGCTAGTCCTGAGCCAGTCCAGGGGCCAGTCGGGAACCACTTTGAGAGCCAGTCGATGGCCAGGAGCCAGTTCACCATTTTTGTCCTCCACATGAAAAGCAACCCCTCAGGGGCGTAAGTATGTTTTGTGTAATAAAATGTAAAAGTTAATTGATTTATCTCTCTGTTTTTTCTCTCTTAGCAGCCATGCGAGTATCCCTAGAATTTTTTTTCTAGTTGTTTTAGTATTTCCGATTGGAAACCTACCGATATTGAGAGACAAACAGAAATAACAATTAACAATAAAGAACAAAAGAAAAAGTATCACAACAAATGTTCGAAATGTTGTCCTCGAACCTCAATGCATTTCCCACATCAACTCATTAAACCTTGAACTGCTCTCCTAATCATATTGGGGTAGTGTTTAAGAGTTTTACAATTATTTTCAATTCTTCTTAACATTTCAAAAGTACAGACTGGTGAACTATACATCCTTTCTTTAATAAATCCCCGAACAAAATAATCCATGGGATTTAGATCTGGCGATTGTGGTGGCCAAGCAATGAGACCGGTACCAGGTTCTGCATAATTCATTTTCAAAGTACTCCCAATACAATCACATATATAGTGCAGTGTAAAAGTAATAGTAATTTGTTGAGTAAAGTATTTAAATCTTGTTCTTTGTTTGAAAAACTTAACCATTTCACATGTAATGAATTCATAACAACTCAGAAACCAAGCATTTCATTTAAAAATAGTAAGGGACCTTTTCGCTCTAGAATAAACAGTAATGTAAAAAATATATTCATTTTGAAAAATCTCCAGTGGCGTACAAATCATATTAAAAGTAGGTGTTATCAGAGCCCCTTCGGACGCCTATGATTATTATATTTTCACAATGATTTGTAAAATCGATAGAGCTTTTCATTCGTACACTTCATACTAAATATAAAACAAATGGCTTTCGTGGTTTAACAAAAAATAAATAAAAACCAAAAAAAGAGCTTCTATTCAAGTAAATATTAATAATAACTTTTTAATGAAATATCAAATACTCATCGATACTAGTATTTTATTTCAAATATTTCTTGAAAATATATTGCATTCAATATTTTATAAATATTTTCATATTGGTAATAAAAGTTAAAAATATTAAGAAATATTTATAGGTAATGCAAAAAATGTGGGCTACCAGATATTCTAATTTGCATGTTTGATTGAATGATGCCTGATGGTAAGCCCCCAGCAGAGATGAGAATCTTTGTCGAGAAGTTGATCAGCTGACGAAGAACACCTCCTCAAAAAAATTCATATTTTATTTGATATTTTGAAATATGTTTTGTGGTGAAATAAATATTTTTTTAACTATTATTGATGCAATTGCAAAATATAGTGTCTTGTGACATTAAACTAGTTTTATAGTAATAATTTAGTATTTTGATAATGTATTATTGATGAAAAACCGTTTTTCTTTAGTATCTCATTTGTTATAGAATATTTGCTAAGAAAAAATGCAGTAACTCGCACATTTAGCCTAGTTAATGCGGTTTTAAATAAATTATATGTATATTGGTCGGTCGATAGTCGCATGGTTTAAGGCGTCAGTACTTAAATCGAGGTGTGCCATCTGCCCGGGTTTCGAATCCCGCGGCCGATAAACCGTAGATTAGCTATGCTTGTACGGAGGATTGGCACCCTCTGTGCAGCTATGGTAGGGTGGAAGAATGTTGGCTTGGGTCAATGTGAGAGATTGACACCGGTTGGCATTTGACCACCCCCCTAATTAATGAGGTTTTTCAGGTTTCCCTCATTCCTGCACTGAATGGTGGTTAGGGCCTACCAACATAAGTCGTTCCTGGGCGCAAATGCGGCCTGCTTAATAATAATATGCCGCCTCCTCTCCCGCACAAGTCACCGACTTCTGGGCTAATTCTCGTAGTTAGAATGAGAAGTAGAGGTATTATTATTATATTATTATTCTAATGATTCAAATGACGATTGAAAAGAGATATACCTGATATAAAGAAAATATTAATTAATTTTACTTTACCTCATCACAATATACTTTTTAAAAAATATCACAGTATCAGGAAGAGTTTAGCGTATACAGATGCTCAATGTTGTTTCTTCGGTAGAAAATATTGCAGGGCTGACGTGAGATCGATTACACGCCTGCTCGTCAAGCCTCCCTTCATAAACCACGCAGAAATATTTTCAACTGTGTTTATGAATAATTTAGAATACAGCCGCGCTGTTCCGAAGTAATTAGTAGATACGTCAGTCTTGTCCTATATTTTATTGTTGTGTGTGTACACTTGTGCTCTGGTTGAAACTAAATTTTGCCTGGAGGTAAATTGGTTGCACTCAATCATGTCGATGGTTCTCTAGACTGTGACACTTAAAATAATATTTGCATTGCATCCCGTGATTATTTCTGAGATGAGAAATGACAACTCTGCAGTATAAGAGTAATTAGAATTCAGATATTGAACTATTATTGGCACAATAATTTGATTAACATACCTGGGTCCGAATTTTGAATTTATTATCGATATATTACTTATAATTGCATATATTGATCGATTAAACTTGGAAAGTCTTGCAAATTTTCACAACATATTTCTTTCCAAATTGAATTTCCTGCTTCCATACCTAGTTTTTCTTCATTCATATTTTCAATAAGTAAAAGAAAATTTTATGGATACAACAGTTATTAAAATATATCTCTATCTTTTACTCAATGAGCTTTTCTAGTACTTCCAAATACATTCATGTTTCCTAATTACCTGGACATAGTAATGATAATAATAACAATAAATAAGAGTTCGAAATAAGTAAATGTCAAAGATCAGATATAGAAAACGGAATCTGGAAACGTGATTAAACCGAAAAAACGTTAAATAACTAGAAAGTTACCTAAATAGAAAGACATGAATTATGCAAATATCTAGGAATTAATCATTTCATCAAACGCCATCGTCATCAACATCATGCCACAACAGAATGAGATCTCTTGAAGCAGTATAAAAAGAAATTGTGCTTGCTACGTAAATGAAAACTTAACTTAAGAAACCTGTTTAAAGCCATCAACACCTTTGTCGTTAAAATCCTTACATATTCCTTTGGTGTAATAAAATAGTCCAAAACAGTCTTGGAAAATATTAATATATTGTCCAGTACACAATTAACAAAAAAAAAATAGTAGAAGAAAAAGAGGAAGAGGAGTGATATACCTACAAGAATTGTGCACCAGACAGATAAATCCATATAAGATTCTATTACCATAATAGAAAACAGCCATTAAATATTAAATATCTCATTGTAATCTACTCCTTATTGTTGTGAATATCCTTTTGCACAAAGTCTTGCTTTAAAACGAAATATTGCTCCGTCTTGAGTTCTCTTAACCTTAAAAAACCATCTCGAGTCTATTAGTGGTTTATTTTCAGGCAACTCTGTAAGTTCCCAAGTCTGATTTCTATTTAATGCTCTAAGTTCTTCAGCCATTGCCTCTTTCCGTTGATTAGATTATTTGCTATCCAATGCCTCCTTGTAACTGTGGTACATCAAATTCTGCAAGATTTAATTTAAAATCCTCAAACCTTTTTGGTATATGAATATTACTTGCGGACGATTCTTCGAAATTTCATATTCATCAATAATATTTTCTTCTTCGACAATATTCTCCTCCGAAATATGCATCTGATTTGCGCTTTCTTGTCGTCCGTTGTTATTCTCTTGGTCATATTCTTGGGGAAACAATTCATCACTTGTATTTATCTTCACACTATTTTCATGCTCACTGAACCCTTTAATAGTTTCATTAAATATCACATTTCTTGATATTACAATCATTTTAGTTTTTGGATCAAAAAGTCGGTAGTTGTTTGATTCATTTCGTAACCAACTAAAATCAATTTCTGGCTTTTCGCTTCTAGCTTCGTACATTTCTGGTCTGGAACATGCACGTAAGTTTGACTTCCAAATGTCTTTATGTGAGTTTGACTGGTTTGTGTACGATTCAAGATCTGTACTGACAGCTTCTGCCCACAAATATTTTGGACTATTAGCTCCATGCATCGTGGAACGAAAACTTTCTACAATTATTGTTCTATTATCTTTCTCTACTCTATCATTTTGCTGTGGAGTATAAGGTGCAGTTGTTTCCAGTACTATACCTTCTTTGCGCAAATAGTCTTTAAAGTCAGTGTTATAGTATTCGGTACCATTGTCTAGATGGAATATTCCATTGGTCATCCAAATTTAGTTTTTAATTTGTTACAAAATTCTTTAAAGCAATCTAACACATCTGACATATGTTTGATAAAATAGACAGCACGATATCCAGAATAATCATCCTTGAATATGAGAAAATATCTTGATCCTCGTACTGAAGGACAGTTCATTGGTTCACATACATCACTAAAAATTCTTTCTCCAATTCCCATTCTTGTAACTTCCTTTTATTTGAATGGCATTTTGTGTTACTTGCCATACAAACAAGCTTCACAAAAGAAATTATCTATGTCATTAAAGTTAACATTATCTAACAGTTTCTTTGACACCATTTCCCGCAAACTTTTCACATTTAAATGTCCTCGTGCCAAGTTTTTAACGAGTTCATGATAACCGAGTTTCCTTTAATGGTTACAGTACGAAACAGTAGCTTGTAAATGTTATTTACATCACGAACTGCACAGGTCGTAAGTCCAAAAGAATCATAAATTTTCGCGTCATTGTCTTTCTTCACGATTTTTTAGTGACAACTTTTAGAGAAAAGGTTTTTCTTTAAGTCCGACACAGGCAACGCTTCATTTATTTATGGCATCATCTCATCGATTGATTATTAACATTTGCACTTTTATTGTTCCTTTACCTTTGACAACTAGATTTGGATTGTTCCCTAGAACAACACTCAAACTATTTATTTCTTCTATTGTGGCAAAGTAGTCACTTCGGTAACACATATGAGCTGAGGCACCGCTGTTCAAAATCCTCAAATCTTCTCGATTTGTATTTTCTCTGTTTTGGTTTGGCTCTTCTTTCACTTTTGGCCTGCAATATTCAGCAATATGACCTTTCTATCGACATTTGTAACATATAAAGTTTTTCTTCAATTGCTTCTTTTCGTTTTTCGTCGACACTGCAATCAGTGTACTCTTCATCTCTCAAACTGGCTTCCTCGTCTAAAAGACGTGCTGTTAAATTTGGTATTGTTTGTTTTGACGCTTCAAGAGATAACCAAGCTTGTCTAAAATTTCAATATTTTTGAGGTAGTGTGCTTAATATTTTCACCACAACAGCAGCCTCGCTTAGGGTCTCTCTTGACTCTATGACTTGTTTAGCCATATTTTCAATTTTCGAAATATGATGCGCAATCGAATCATTGGAATTCATTTTATACTGATGAAACTTCTCATAGAGTAGCATTTTATTAACCTCTGACTTTTGCATATAAATGGAATCGACTTTTGCATGTAAATGGAATCTAACTTATCCATTATTTCTTTAGCCGATTCACAATTTTTAATTAAGGTTATCTGTGATGCTCCCATGAAACTTATTGATGTTTGCTACGTCAATTTTGTCCTCTTCAAACAAATTTTCCTGACCAAAAACGGTACGCAAACGTCTTTTTCCGTTTTCTTCGCCTGCACAGAATTTGTTCTATCTATCGATGAACTGGTCCCATAACCTGTTACAGATTCTAAATTCTGTACAGATGTACGGATTAACTCTTGAAGAATAAAAACTACTTTTTTATTAAATCAACTTTTTAAAAGATGACTGGTTATATAAATATCAATAAAAACTTTTTTTTTACAAAAACAGCATCAATCAGCCATCTTGACAAAACATAAAAATAAACTTCATTTCTACCACTCAAACAAATATCTACTGCAATAAGCCCCCAATCGATTTTATACTTACAGAAGAGTAGTCATTTTTTAGTAGAAATAAAGTTATTTGAGACTTGTTTGTATACACTGGCATGGCATTTCAGGTTAAATCCAAGAATATCAATTATCAATATCCGAAAACATCAATATCAATATCAAATATGGCAATTCATGTAGCTGTACCATCTGACCAAAATATAAAAAAAATATTTGGAAAACTAAAGAAAATATCAATAAATATCTGGCGCAAATCAATTTAGATCAGAATATTTGTACTGTAGTGCCAAAAGCAGTCATTCCTAACAAATTCAAAATGACATTCTTTTTTAAATCAAAATTGACAAGGATTTGAGAAAAAGCAAGTCATCGTTCCAAAGTCAACAAGCTTCTATTCTGTCATATACAGGATGACCGAGTTGATTCAAGAAAGTATTTCTTTTTTCCATTTTTTTAGGACAACTCCATCATATTTTAGGATATTTAATGAAATTTGACATTGGCAGCTTTTTGGGGTAACTGACGATAATCATGGGCTTATTTTATACGTACAAAGGTATGGCTAACTAACCAGTGAAGTAAGCACCTACCTTTTATGGAAAATGTAGACAGTACACCACATATCTAAACAATCTAAATCTAAACAAAAAGGGATGCAGGTATCACAGCATAATGATGCAACACAAAAGTTTAAACAACGGTTCTTATTTTATCACAAAGGTGTCTTTTTTAAGTTTCTCCTCTCTTTTTTCTTGAACAGTTTTGCATAAGTAATTATTTTGTTACTCATTGCCAACGCATGATAGTCATTGTCACTATCTGAAATTTGATTTGGGTAATGAAAGCGATGTAATGTTCTATGGAGATCAAAAACTCTGGAATTGGAAAAATATGCGTTTTCACATTTATTTAAGAATTTCCCTGTTCTGCAAATTTTGAAACGCAATTTCTCATCGACTAAGAATAGGAATATTATTATTCCCTAAATAAAAATTATCAATAGTAAAGTTGCAAATTTGGCAGTAGCATTTTATAATACGGAAGTAATTCAAGAGAAGTGCAGTTCTTAATTTTTTTCTCAATTACGTGTTACTAAAAGAATGAATATTTCCTTACAAGTCTTAGAACTCCACAAAGCATAATTTTGTTTCTATTTTCAAATAAATCAAATTTACTAATTGAAGTACTACCATGCCAAATTCTGTTTTAGTGTTATTTGGAAAAAAACTAGCAGTTTTAGATAGAAGTAATTTTTTAAGTATTTTTATTTTGATCCTAATGATATGTGGTTAGTTCCATGTACACGAAATTTTGGAACACCCTATATATTCTAAAATAGCAGTATTAGAAGAGTCGTTAGGAGTTACCCCATGAGATTTGATCTTGCTGCCACACAATAAGTCCCATCCGCAACCATTATGGAAATAGATGCGAAAATTGCTTGACGTCTTGAAATTGGTTTGCGCCACTGGCTCAGTGAGTGCTGAAAATGAACTCACGTGCGCGATATTGTTAATTCACGAAAGCTTTCATTTATATCTTGCACCTTATCTCGGTTTTCACTCATTTAAACAATACGGTTTCTCATTTCTCCGTTTAAGCATTCACCTGATATCATTCCGCCTGGCACGTAATTACTTTTGTTGCCTTCCTTTTTAAAGGTAGCTGCAGGGGTGCTTATTTCTTGCGAATGCGGTATTTAACTTTTTCATTATTTAGTAAAAATATTTATTAAGTCTCGTGAAGCCAACAAGGAAGAATGTAATATTTACATTCCAGTTTACACACGACAACGGGAATTTGCATTATGAAATGTAAATATCCATCATAAATAAATGTAAAGATAATCTAACGTCTAATAAATAAATTCGTTTAATAGTTGAAAGATAAGAAACAGTTTCAAATTCACATTCACAGATAATGAATTGTTTCTATTAACTGTTTGATTTTGGAAAATACATATATTACGTCATGGTTTTTAATTTTTAATAATAAATAAGTAACGTAAATAATCATTTACGTTACTTACTTTGTTCTTGCTTATTGCTCAGAAGCGAATTATCCCACAGACAAAACTACAGGGTGTTAATGATAAGTTTTCCAAACATTAATGGCGTAGGTATTCATTCTACTGATGAAAATAATCAACATTTGCCCTATAAACATTTTTGATAGGACGCTTCCCTACTGAGATACAGGGTGTTAAAAGTTTCAAATATTTATACGATTTTTTCTGTAATTTCATTGCCAAAAAATATTTAGTGATAAAATTTGAGGGATGACATTTTTAGTAGGGATTATTTTTTCATGGATAACTTATTCCAAAATATACTCCAGTGAAGTAGATATTGGGAGAGTAGGGGACCTTTTTGAAAAAAAATCGTATGCCACTAGTTTTTTTTTAATAATTTTAAATGTTTTTAAAATGTACAATCAATTTATGGCAATAAAGTATTCTTGAAAGTATTCGTAAAATTTATTGGTTTTTAGATAATTGGGAAATCAATTAAGAAGACACTTAAGTACCTACGTTGCTATTTATCATTTTCTATTAATTGCTAAATGTGTAATAATAAATTCAATACCCAATATTTTTGAGAGATCTCAAAGCACTATAAAACGCCACTGTTTTTTTTGTGTGTTCCAAAAAGTTTGTTATTTTTCATACAACTAACGATTTTAATTAAAAAAATGATATTCAATTCATTTTAACTGTAAACAGTCATAATTTTGAAACTGCCACACATTTTTATCGCATTTCTCTGCTAGTTATGGTCCGTTATACAAATATTGAATCAGCAGAAATAGTGTTATGTTTTGGATAATTTAGAAATTTGAATGTAAATTTATGGGTACCGATACTAAGAAAAGTATTGCATAAATACAATTTGAGATGAGATATACTGATAGTATATGAAAATAGTAAATAGAAGTATAGATACTACCTTAAAAAAACTTAAATAAGAGATGTATTTCGGTAAAATAAATAACAAAATTGGTAATTGATTGAAATATCCTGACAAAACGTCACAGCTGTCAAAATTATAACATAATTAGAATTTGCACATTCGATAAATTATGTAAATGTACTCATGTTATACAATTAAGTTGCACAGAACATTAATGAACCATCCTACAATGTTAATAATCAAATATAAGTTCTGGCATGAGGACATTTAATCGTTATTGTAAAATTTTGACAGAACGGTGACGGCAGAAAAAGGTATTTCACATATATGTTCGAATCATGCAATAAAATTAGAAGATAAATGTTTAGTGTACCTGAATGTAGAATTTATATGTGGAATTAAACATATACGTCGGTGAACAGTTATTGTTCCGTCAGAATCTTGAAAATTTGTTTGTGTAAAAATGTTTCTGGACTACAAAATCATATGTATAGTATGTAAGAGACCCTCGTCATTCCATTTAATGTGTATACAAATCCAATCTAAGATCAATTTGTTGTTTGTCGGAACGGGGTGTTAAAAACTTTTGCTCGTTTGTACCTAAAAAAATGCATAAGGACTGTGTAGAAGGTGTTGTATAGACAGTACTAAAGACATAGAAAAGACAGACATGCTGAAGTTTAGTCCATGCACTGGAATGATAGTGAATTTTGGTAAAATATGCAACATGACATTCAACTTAACCTAAAAAGGTGTATGTAGTTACTAAAGATACAGGAAAATGCATAGAATCTAAACATGAACAGTTCATGTATCCCAAATTCAGTTAAAAGTAAGTATATGTAAAAATAAAATTCCAAAATTACAATTTATTTGTTGTCATAGAAACAGTCAATTGTTTTACACTTCCTATAAAACCATTATCCGGGATTTAGGAAGCCATTCTGACATTTTCACCTAAAGGTGCCACATCGAAAGTTTTGCTCCTAAAAAACAAGTGAAAATTGTTTATTTCAACAAAGTTAGTAATTGTTCATGTACTCGCGTAGCCACCTGGGGGAAGAAACGTCAAAGTGGATCGGACTGTCAAAACACCGAATGGTACATTTATCGAAACTACAATTGTCCGAAATTATTTAAAGCAGTCACAACAAATAACCGAAACAACCATAACAAATTGATCTTGGATATATATTTGGAAAACTTTTAATCAAAATCGTGCGACAAGTGAAATTGAAAAATAAGTGCAGTGTGTTTCCACTGGGAAAAGTTTCTGTGTCGGTACGAGGGAAAGTTCGGCAGTTCCCGCGACGAGACGTAATTCAACGAGAGACATCGCGACAACCTTCTATGGAATGCAGCGCAGTTACTACAAGCCAAAGGAGATAATTGTTATGTAAGTGTCGACACATACAAAGCAAATTTGCAATTTTTTACATTTTTTTAATTTTTTTTACAAACAAAAGCGCTATATAAATTTCAAAGATGAAAATTTCCCAACATCGATTCCAAGAACAGTTCTCTCTGAATGTTTGGGCAGGTATTGTGGGCAATTACTTGATTGGTCCCTATTTTTTACCCAGAACCCTCGATGGTAGAACTTATAAGAAGAATTACCACCACTTCTAGAAGTGCTATTGAGGCTATGTCAATGTTTGTCATATACGCGTGATGGGGCGCCACCTCATTACAGCCTTACCGTTAGACAATTGCTGAATAATCAATATCCTAATCACTGAATCACCCATTGCTTGGCCGGCTCGTTTCCTCGACCTGAATCAATTGGATTTCTTTTTTTGGGGCTACCTCAAAACTGGTATATCGTACTCCAGTTTCCAATGTAGAAGTACTTCGACAGCGCATTATAGGTTTACCGTGAATATTTTCATCGGTAGAATACGGCATTAAAGTTTGGCAAAACTTATCATTAAAACTCTGTATAATGCTATTGTTAAATTTATTTAATTTTTCTAATATTTTAAATTATTAGATATTATTTTATTTCTAATATCTATTTTTTAACTGAAAACTATTTTTATGTTTATGATTTTATTCAAAGAAAACGATTTGGAAATTATTGAATCAAACATTTTATGTTTATGATTTTATTCAAAGAAAACGGTTTGAGAATTATTGAAGCAAACATTTTAAAGAAAGCTAATTTCTCTAATATCTAGTTAAAACCTAAACCAATTTTTCTTACATTCTTCTATAATCAATTTTCCTTCTAACTACAAGTCTCTAGTTTGAGTTCCTTTTACGTTATTTCTTTCCACTCTTCTTTTGGTCGCCCGGTATCTTGGCTCACCTTGTATTTTTTTGCTTCGCCTGGTTTGTTAGTTCACCTCGTATTCCAGTACTGTCTACATGACGACCAAATCTTCGCATAGATGGAACGATAATTGTCCAATTCTGTCTTGAAACTTCAAACTATGGACTAACCTTTGACAGCTAATTGGGGATAATCTTCACTTCATTGGTTATAACCTCATTATTACGATGTTCATGTTTCTTTTTAAGTTATTTTTTTTATTTAGAGCAATCTTCTTTTTTCTGGCTTAAACTCGACTAATTCCGGGAATTTCTGACCGTTCTTAAATAGATTATTGCCAAACGAATGATTGTCAAAAACTTTTCTAGAAATGATCCAGAATTCTATATTATATGAAAACTTTTTATCACAAATTGTAGATTCATCCTAAACTATGTCTTTAAATCTGAAAGTAGCACCTTCCTTTAGCGTTCTAAAGGTTTCTATTCATATGTTCCGTGTTCCGCACAAGTTAACTGCCTGCCAAAAATTGCTCAGAATTCAATAATCGAAGTACATCATCAAGGGGTCAAAAGGAGAAAAACTTCCTTTACAATTGTATAACTGGTGACGAAGCGTGGTGTTTTCAATATGATTCAGAAACTAAATACCAAAAGTGCCGGTTTGATGGCGCCAGACAAGCCAAAACCAAATTAGTCTAGTTTGGAGAAGTCAATGTTGATTTGCTTTTACGATTCCAAGGGCATTGTCCACAATGAGTTCATTCCACCGGGCGTTTGGTGCATCGTATTGGTCGTATTCGGCCAGAATGTCGCACAGAAGGAAGTTGGTGTGGTTTACATGATAATACGCCATCTCATCGATCGACATTTGTGACCGATTTTTTGACAAAATCACATTTTGACCATCAACAACATCGCCTGATTTGACATCGTACGACTTTTACCTTTTCGGAAAAATGCTATTGTCAATGAAAGGAAGTCATTTTGTGAACCTTAAGCTATCCAAAAGGCTTGTAATGACATCCAGGCTGACTAACTTAAACACTCATTCGACACGCTTTTAGACCATGAAAATCGCTATGCTTGAGTCGAAAGGGATCTATTTTTAATAACATATATCTACATATAAACTAATCTTTGCCTGTCAAATGTAAAATATTTATATTTGAAATAGTTAAAATCAAAGTTAAGGTATAAGTTCGTTTTTGGAGCCGGCCGCACTATGTGGAGCGATTATATAAAGGTAGCTCAAAGTTGCAAAATTTGATCTATCTTTCTTCGTTTTGCAGTTATAAACCAAAAACTGAACATTATGTATTTTGTTTCTATTTCTCTACTCGAGAACAAAACATTGCGCATTGGGACGCACTTTTATGGACAATTCAAATCATTTAGTATTTTTGGGGCCTGTTAGGACGGATAGACAACGTTCAATATTTGTTACGATGTATATGGTTATTCGGATTGTTAATCCGTGGCCTTGTACCGGATCATTGTCACTTACAAAATTACCTTTCACTTCCTTAGTCTTAACTAGGAATCTTTGGTCTGCCCTTATTGTTCTCGGGCTAGTCTCTGTGGAGGTGTACCCGCTATTAGAACTTCTAGACCCGCCCTGTATTTTATTTCGCTTCTTATTTTGTGTAAAGTCACCGTTTTTCACTGTCGGTGTCTTCAGTAGCTATTCTGCAAATGCTTCGCCCCGACTGGGAGCTCGAATTTGACTCACTGTCCATTATGCTTAAAAGACAGATTAATCAACCTCTTCCTGCAAGATTAATTAACATACCCTCGTAATACACTACAATGTTTTATTCCAGTAATAACGTAAAATTTGTTTTTTACTCTGCTCCAACGGTAATGGGTATTAATAAATATTCCCAAATAACATCCTTAGTGATACATCGAGTCCATAAATCGTATTTCAAACGGATGTGCGCTTACAGAAGATCATTTTAAGCACGTAATGAATACGTGTTATTTACCATTAGGAAACAGGTATTTGCACAGGCAATGATGCGGTATTTTCTGGCAAAGGTACAAATGGACAGAAAGCAAATAAAGAGAGAATTAAATCACCGCTGCGAGAAATAGATTACGTTCGAGACACATTGAAAAATTAATCTCGGTGGAAGGATATTGGTTACCAGCTACTAAACTAGAAAACAATGAAAATATAATTGTATTTCAGTGTGGTTATAGAGGTGTTGATATTGGCAATTATTTTAGAAAATCATAATATGTAAGGAAATTGATATTCCTGCTTGTTAAGAGTGGTTGCTAGGGGTAACAGGTCCTCTTGAATTTGTCCTTTGAATTACTTGGATCCAATAAGACTTTTTTCTATGTACTTGTGAGTAATATGTAGTTCCATAATATGCTCTTACATAATGTTTTTATAAATAACGTACAATTTAGAGGAAAATATAAGTATAAATAAACTAATGAAAGATATTTGTGATTAGTACCACAAAACGCGATTATTTCGAGCAGATTTCAGCATATTATTTTGAAACATTTTGGTTATTCTCAGGGTGTTTCAAGATGCTTTCGTTATAGTTTCCTTTGGACAGTTTCAACAAGGAATTTTGCTTTTTCTTTTTTATTGTCCGTATTAGTCCTATGGAATGCGATAATTTCGGACGGTCTGTTGAAAGTATAGGAATTCGAAGTACTTATCCACTATTTTCCCAAACCTAGAAGCTCCACCAGTTTGAATTATTTTTCTTCATTTCAGTTAGTCAGTTTATTCGATATCTGTTTTCCACCTTCGCCTTCTCTTTCTTGTCCTTCTTCCCCTTTTTGCCACCAGATAGAAGTATAATTAGCAATTTGATATTCTCGATTCTGGTATTATTTCAGTATGTCTTACCGTGATTGTTGTAAGTTATAAGCATAGTGTGGTAGAGTTCTGCAATGAATGTTTCTTAGTATAACCTCCTTTCTTTTTCACTTCTTCTTCTTATCCATCATTTACATGTTCTCTCTCCAAATATTTTACTTTTGCCATGACCTCCAGTCATCTGTTCCATTTGTTTAAGGTTTATGTTTCAGTGGCATTATAATTGGTTGCTTAATAGCTTTTATCTGCTTCCACTATAGTAAATGGACTATTAATACATTGTTTTTAAGGAGGTAAGTGGATTTTACCGTAGAAGTGGAAGTTGCTATGGACAACGGTAAGTAAGGTAACTTACCTCCCGTTGGGAAAAAAGCAATTTCGAGTTATAAATACTTTATTTTATTTTATAAACAAATAAATAAAAATAATTGATGAACATTACATTTTATTAATTATTATGAATGAATATTTATAGTAATGGTACAGTTATTAGGTACATTTAGTAACATTTATAAAATCTGGATAATTTTTCCCCTCGCGTTTACTAATTGTCACATTTTTTTCAAAATGATTTATTTGACCGTTCCATTTCGGTCACCGGAGGCTCAATATTATCTAACTGATCCATTAAAACTGCATGATGCGACGTACTACTAGAACCTGGAGTTGAAGTATTATTGTAAAGAATCATGTTGGCTATTTCATTTTTATTACTTAAACTGTCAGCAATACAACTTTTTGCAATTGTGGCTGATTTCCACCCACCATGTCTCTTGATTGCTAATCTACTCCTGCATTAGCCAGTAACGTTGCCGATGTTCTTCGGAATGAATGGCCTGTATATGTATCAGGATGTTCTAGTTTCAAAAACTGTGCAATCTTATTAGGGATCATAGAAAGGGTATTCTTGCCGACTGGTCGGTTGTAACATCTACCTGCTTGATAGCCCATAAAAAGCGTGAAATTTCAGTTTTAATTTCCAATCTAATCTTGTTATATTTCTTGAGAATTTTTAGGTAAGAAACAGAACCCAGACGAGAAGTTATTGAAAACGTACGTGACATACCATTTTTAGAATCTGGAATTGTAACTACAATAATGTCATCAAAATTTTTGAAATTGACGTTGTCTAAAGTAAGTTTGCGTAACTCGTCAGAAAGACATGCTCCTGCAATGCCTAAGGCTGTCACTACCTTCATTAGCAAATGTGTGTTATCCGCTATATGCTAGCAGTGACATGTCAGAAACACCAGTATTTTTGTTCTGGCACCATTCTTTGAAATTTCTGTATGCTCATTCGTAGCGCACTTTCAAGTTCTCGGGCAATAAAAATTCGTAGGTAGCATTTGCTGCACTTTCTATTTGAAAATCACTAATTTAGAAATAACGATTCAAAACCAGCAAAATTACAACTTTTGTGTAACTTTGTTTATAAACACTTTAGAAGCGACAAAATCCAAACAACCAAGGCGACTTTGCAAGATTTCGAATAATGCCAAAATGAATTGATTAAGAAATGTAAAAAAATAAAACCTAATATGTATTTCGTGAACTATAAAGAACTGTGGGAGCAGATAAAATGTTATACACCACGCAGCAGTTAAGTATAATTTACCAGTCTCGGACTCTATTGCGAGTCCTCGCTACGTTCGGGAGCAAAATCGTCCCCGACTGGTAAATAATTACCTCCTCTATGGTGTAAATAAGCACAGCCTGATTTTTGTATTATATGTACTTATATTTCAAATTCAGATCCATAAATTGCTGCATTTTCCTCCATCAGTTTCCACTCAAACTCTCAGCCAGTATTTCCTGTAGGGTCAAAAACGGTTTTACCAGATCCCTTCATTAAAGCTACAGTGGTTTTCTCTAACTTTACCTTTTACTTCGTGTACCAATTTATTCGTTACATAGATTTTTACGCTACGTTAAACAAAGATATATCCATATAATTCTAATGTTGGCGTTTGTGTTCTTTTTTGTCAACTGACTAGATTCTTTGGCAATACTCCTTTTTACCATTTTTTTTTGTAGAAATTCTTAAAGCTGGTTGGTGAGCTCTTGTCTTCTATATTTATATAATTCCGATGTTATATTGTCACTGCTTGCGCTCTTGTTATTTTTAAGTTTTGAATTTAGTTTAAAGAAAACAAAAACTTAATAATGTTCCTAAAATTTATAAATATATTGTACAAAATAAATTATATTCTAATATGTGTAAAAAATTAAATCGGTTTTTTCTTAAATATATTAGTTTATAAACTTTAATTACGCATTAAAAAGGGATTCCGAGAAGCGAAAATTATACAAGATGTTCCATTGTTTAAAAAAGCACAAATTTGGTCTGTATCTTCGAAATACAACAATCAATTGTTAGTTTTTATATATGTAACAAAAGCCGGGACGCGTAGTAATTTATTTGTTAGTTCTCGGAACGGATGGGCCAATAAGTAAAATATTTCAGTCAACACTAATTTATCGGAAAGTTAATGGTTTTCAAATAGGTTTAACGTCGCCAAGACCATCTTTCGGGAAAGGCTTCACGAAATTTAGTAATATTTTTTGAACAAGTTCGCTTAGAGTCGGGGCCATGTGTTGAGCAGATATAAAGAGAAAAATCGATATTTTTAATAACGCGCGAAACCACGAGAAGAGCGTAGAGGTTCCAAAGTAGAATTAAATCAAATTGTTAAATTGATAGTAATTGGAAAAGAAAGTAACAGATCAAATAGCTGGTTTTTTGGCGGATTTTCCAAGCTATAAGGATATATTAAATGAGATCGACTAATCCGTCCCGTATCGCTACACGGAGTCACTAGAGGAAGGTTAGGATTATTTGTAAGTTTAGTCTCAAAATTATTTATATAAATGTAAGTCCAGTCAATTAGGTTATTATTAACACGGCATAGTTATGCCAAAGCATCCCGATATCCAGGATTCCCGCCAATAAGATAAGAACAGAAACATCTGGACCCAAGAAATGGGCGTGTCGAAGTGAAGTGTCGAATTAAGGAGACATCTACGAGAAAAAGTCAGTTGTTCTTCCTTAGGTTCCACATTGAGCAGTCGAGTTAGTTTTAGAGTCTCGGGCTAATTAATTAAATTTAATAATGTATAAAGTTTTTTCTAAATTTTGCTATGAATCTCGCATTCCCTGAATCTCGGTACGCTGTCGCGTGTAAATAAATAAATTAATAATGTTGTTCTAGCCGTTGTGTGGTTATTTTGTTTGTTTGTTTTGTTGATTGTTATTAAACCCCTTCCTGGAAGTTTTTGTGTTTCCTTTTGTTTCTCTCAACTTTAGTGTCATCCTGTACGGCCAGCCATTGGATTACATTATACGTAAGCAATGGATGGTAAGTGCTTGAAATTCATTCTCTGAACATACGACATTTTCCACGTATTAATTAAAAGGTAATGGTAATTATAAACTCCCTTTCGAGAATTAAATAGTAAACTCTTTTGAATTCCAGACTCGCTATGATACTGGTCATAACAGTAGATAGATAATTAAAGAAATAACCCCTCAGGTTACATATATATTTTGAGATTGCAAGAAAATTTTCTAAAACTTTAGTGTTTACTATTCTTTTCTATATATAAGAACAAAAAAAGTTAAAGAAGGTAGAATATTATTGGAATATCCCTGTACATAATATAAAACCCTTTTAGGTTCCACATGTTGTAATTATTATATAAACATATATTTTCTACCATCTTTGTGGTAGATACCCGCATTTTAATTCTCATGGAAACTTGTTCCCTCTGTTTTATTCAAAACAAAAGGATTGGCTAATTTAAAAGCGGTTAAAAAATCATATAACTTGGCGCCGAGTGTATCATACAAATGAAGATAAAAATTAAAAGAGGGAAAAACACAATGGCAGGGACAAACCTCTTGGCATGGAGCACAGTCAGCACGCACCATTTTTACGTTCTATTTAACACGGAAACATTTAAATTGCCTATATTAAAATGAATTTCTGTAAATTCTCTAACGAAACGGCCCCTAGAGTTTCCTTCTGTCACAGTACTTCTTATTAAGCACAAATGTAAATGTTTTTATGGACGTTCTTTTATTATATCTTTCCAGTAAAACAGCTATTTACTAACGCTCTAAAAATGAAAAACTCCTTGATCCAACAATTTTGTAAAATGTCTTTTATTGTTCGCTTAACGTCATGTCTATGGGACTGAGGGGGAATTGGGTACAGTGTAGTGTTTTCATGTTGCACATTTGTATTTTTTTATGTTCTCCAACTGTTTAGTTCGCGAAATTTAAAATTTAAATGGTTCTGTTTCATCTTACAGAATAAAAAGGGTAACAACGAATAGAGTCGTGGGTAGATATGTTTTTAAAATAATGTACACACATTTGTCCAATACAAATGTTTTTTTTTATATGCATATATTAGCTTTATCATTGAATCTAGCGGATGTAACCCAAACCGTTTGTGGTCCACCTATGGGTTAGGAATCACTGAAGTAGAGTTTATAAGCTTGAAAGGGTATCCTTTAAACCTTTCCTTTACTGTGATTTTAAAAACTTCCTTCCTGCAGATTCCCTTTTCCCTTAAATCCCTAAATATTTCATCATAGAAAGTGAATCGGTTTACATAAAGGTTGTCCCCAACATAAAGGCTAATCTATTGGGGATAGCTACTAGACACTAAATTAAGGCATTTGGGCCAAACCTGTCTATATGACAAAGGTCACTGTTTGTCAGTTATATACAGTTTTATTTGATGATGAGCAAAATGTACATTTTTCAGCTGTGATATGTAAAAATGTAGACTCCTGTTATACTTAACAGTAATAACATAATTTATTTCACACATAATATTAAATAAATATTAAAAATATTAGAAACACAAAAAAGAATAAATCAACATTATACAGGGTGTCCCAAAATAGAAGGCCATACCATTAACCACATATTCTTTGGACAAAACTAATGCGACCTTTCTTATGCCATTTTTTATTTGGGCGTCCCTGCTTCAATGTACAGAGTTTTAAAGTTACATTTTAAAAAACTAATTTTGTTAATAATCCCATTGTTTTGTAAGATACACACTTGAAATTTTGCACGTACTTTTATCTTATTCGGGCATACTTATCATGTAATTTTGGTGCAAAAAATCGAAGGGCGAATGGAGCTAACTGAGAGATGCAGTACCCTTTATCCCCTCCAATTATTTCTAAGTGCGCCTATGCAGGTTTTATTTATAGTAAACGTAGAATTTTCTTCTGATCATTTTATCTCTTTTGTAAATTTTTGTTTAAATGCTCAATTTTGGAGAAAAATGACATGTATTGATGGTTACAAATGTCTTAGCTACCGATGAATGTCAGGAAAAAATAGTGAGCTGTGAAACAAATGTCCATATTATCAACATAATGACGTAAGTTACCATTAATTCTTTGATTGATTCGGCAAATCGAGAAGTAGTCAGTGTTTAATAAATGCATATCTGCCATATCTGCAAAAGTCAAATTAACTAATTAGCCATATTGTCTTAAAAACTTAATAACCACTTACAACTTCTCGATTTGCCGAATCAAAGAACTAATACCATCTTGTCTACATAATGTCATTATGTAGACAAGATGGACATTTGTTTTCACAGCTCACTATTTTTTCCTGACATTCATCGGCCGCTAACACATTTGTAACCCATCAATACATGTCGTTTTTCTCCAAAACGGAGCATTTAAACAAAAATTTACAAAAGAGATAAAATGATCAGAAGAAAATTCTACGTTCGATATTTCAAGAAAAAGCTGCATAGGCGTACTTAGAAATAATTGGAGGGGATAAAGGGTACTGCATCCCTCAGTTACCTCCATTCGCCCTTCGATTTTTTTTCACCAAAATTACATGATAAGTGTGCCGGAATAAGATAAAAGTACGTGCAAAATTTCAAGTGTGTATCTTACAAAACAATGGAATTATTAACAAAAATAGTTTTTTAAAATGTAACTTTAAAACCCTGTACATTGAAACAGGGACGCCCAAATAAAAAATGGCATGAGGAAAGTCGCATTATTTTTTTCCAAAGAATATGTGTTTAATGGTATGGCCTTCTATTTTGGGACACCCTGTATAACTGAATTACAACGAAACATTCATTATGTTTTGATTGTCTAGACATTGCAAATCAAGTCAAATCAAATCAAAGTCTTTATTTGGTGGGACTCAGCTAATGGCTGCTTAGGCCCAACCACTAGTGAATACAGTGTTTTTATAAAATAAATACTAGAACATTACAACAATAATAATTAGCAGTACTAAACAGAAAGATGTAAAATAACAATAAGAAAATAAATCTAATTCTAATAGGCACGGATGATCATGAGTGTAAAACATGTATATTTATCAAGTATTTAACTATTTTAATTATACTAATAATTTTGGCTATCAACGAAATATTCCTTAAGTTTACATTTAAATGAGCTATTACTTACAGTCAATTTTAAATCTTTTGGTAACATATTATACAAATGTACAGCTAAATAAGAATATGAGGACTTAAAAAACGAGGATGAGTGTATATATTATTATATTTTATTGTTTATAGTTGTTTTGTTATTAGTAATGTAATGTAAGTAATGGTGTTGTGTGTTGTTGTATTATGTGATGGTGTGTAAATTTTGTGTGTTTATAATTATTAAATATCCGTTTGGGCGCCTTTTATAATGTAAAATGTCATTTGGGTGTGTTTATATCTAATTTTCCATTGAGCATAGGTTCTGATAAGAAAATTTTAAAATAACACTGACAAATATAGACGAATTAGACTTTCTTACCTTATCATTGCTAACATCGCCTCCGGCAGCTTTACTTTGTATAAATAATGTTCACAGTGTAGATAGGATTTTATTAGTGTAGATAGGAATGTTCATTTTCTACACTGTCCCTCAAGAAAAAACACTTTATTTTTATCAATAGCATGAGTCCTTACCTCATAGGGGCGGTTCTATGCTCTTTTAATTAACCTTTACTATTTAATTTTTGGTAGGAAGCATTGAATAAAAGCAAACTTTGAAAGATTTACACAAGATGACATTTATTACTTATTTTTCTTTCAATTTCAAACAATCCTTTTGATGAACACAGAAACTAAAATTTTCTTTATATACTTTTACATGAATAATTGTCTGAGAAATGCCTTATTCTACCTATTATATTTTAGAAAATGTTTGGTTAACCAATTATCATTATTTTTAAACGTTTTTCAAAACAAATTAACTTATATCACGAACATTGGAAACTAAATAATACTTAAATTATAGAATGTTCAAAAATGACAATCTAAATCTTAATCACTGAAATTGTTTATAGTCGAAACGGGTTTTCTGTTTCACAAATAGTTTTTATAGTTCAAATTTGCAACACTTTATGGCATGGAGAAAACAGTTATGCAACTGGACTTACTTTATTTCGTTCTGCCTGGCAATTTGCGTACGTTTCTATAACCTCACTTTATTGTTGTGCTTTGTCTGCTATTCTCGTGCGTTGAAGATGGCTGTTGGGTCTGTGTATAGTGCTTCCTGGTGTTTTAGATGTTGTTCTGGGGAGCCACAGGACAACATGCACCCCTCACCAGTCTCTCGAATCTCCTCTTTCTTCACCTCTCTACAGCTTGTTGACTTGCCACGATGTTTTTTTATTTTTCCGGTACCAGGTAAATTCACTGATTTGGCCTATTGCCATTGGTTGCTCGTATCCATGTTATCATTTTCTAACTGCGCAATTTCTCTAGCATATTGCGATGAATTTGATTTTAATTACCTTACGGCGTAATTTACATTTTATAACTGCGTAGTAGATTTTATACGTCTTAATACTAATTTACAAGAAATTTTTATACGATATTTTGCATGACAAATTTTTTATAAGAAACTTCTAGCCTGTGTTTCTGATGTTATAATATTTGAACTTTCTTTTGTACTAGATTATTTAACATTAATTTACTCATAAAATCTCTAAATTGGCCCTTCTTGTGGCATTTTCTTTTACCTTCATGCTTCTCCTTCGTACCTAAAATTTATTTTCTTGACATGCTTATCATTTAAAACGTATTATTTAAAATTTTGACTGATAATGTTTTAGGTTTTATATGAAATAACTATGAAATGAGCTTTTTATTTTTCTTTAAAAGTAATTTATGTCTTTATTTTATTCTACATTATAATTTCATGAAAATTTTCTATGCTATTTCTCGGTGTTGTGTCTTGAGATACAGTGTGTTCATTTCAATATTTATAGCTTTATGTATTAAATTAATATAATGAATATTTCTACGCACACCCACTTTAAACCAAACATTTTTAACAAACTAAGGATTAATGTGATCTCTTCTTTTGAGATTTCCTGCGTATCTCATGCATGAATTTTTTAGAACTTGTATTTTATGAGAGTCAGAACCTGACAAGGACGGCCCATAAACAATATCGCAGTAATCAAACAGAGATAGAATAAAAGACTCTGTCAATTTCAATTTAACATTAGTTGTTAAAACATTTTTTAATTTAAATAGACACTGTAAGCGAGAATATGCAGTGTTTATAACATTATTTACATGACACGTGAAATTTAACTGATTATCTAAGGTAAGACGAAGATTTTTATTGGCACTTTTAAATTATATAATAGAGTTACATAATTTTAAGCTATTCTAAGATCTAATCTTTACACACTGTTGGGGAGTACCAAATAACATAGCAGTGTTTTTAGTCGGGTTTAGTTTTAAAGCGTTCATCTTGGACCAATCATCCAATATTTCTAAATCTAAATTTATCTTATTAAAATAAAAATTCTGATTTTCTGGTTTAAAGGACACATACATTTAAGGATCGTCCCCATAACAATGCATTTTTGATTGAATACGTGAATGTATGTCAGGTGTGTATAAAACAAATAACACGGGACCTAAGATAGACCCTTGAGACACGCCACTCTTAATTTTTACCTCACTGGAGAACACATATTGGTCGTCTTTCTTTATTTTAACTACATGTTTACGATCACATAAATAATTTTTGAACCATAATAACGAATCACTAGAAACACCATAGTAACTTAACTTTGCTAAAAGAAAATTATGATCAAGACAGTCAAAAGCCTTCGATTAATCCCGCATGACAGTTACCGTAACCATCTGATGATTAACAGAATGTAATAATATCTGTTATATCCAACAAATTTGTAGATGTACTATCTGAAATTTTCGAAACTGTTGATAATATGCTAATAGGTCATAAATCATTTAAGTTGACAATATTAGATTTCTTCGTTACTGGAAAGACAACGGCATGCTTCCAATGGGTGGGAATATTCCAGTGCATAATCTAAGGGTTAATTCTAACCGAAAAGGCAGTTCTTAAAAAAAAGTTAGTTCTAAAAGTTAAAAAGGGCAGTTGCAAAATTTAATTGCTTGAAGTACTATGAAATTGAAATTTCATGAATACTTTTTAACCTCTAAAAGGTTAATAAATAAATAAATAAATAACATAAATTTATTGAAATAAAACAATAACTATGTACTTTTGAGTACAGCACATGAACATTTAAAATTAATAAACTGGAAATGATATAACAAAGAATTATAGAGTTTATTGTCCGGCATTTAAAAAGTACCGCATACTTTTTTTTTGGGGGTGATATTGGGCTTTATGTTGGGAACAACAAGTTATTTGCACAAATCGAATTTTTCGGGCGCTATCTTTGAGCTAGCATAGGGTGATTGATTTAGGGTAGTTCTTATAATTTCTTAGACTATCCCCTGGAACATTCCCTTCTACCAAAGAACTGTTAACAATGTGTCTTAAAGCATTATCACAAAATGGACATTGCAGTGTTTAGAGTTAGGATAAAATCTATATAGATTTTTAAATTCATAATACGTTACACACAAACTGTCCCGTTTAAGACGGATTCTCCCATAGCCCTGGTAATATAAATAATACAAGAAATATTTATAATAGAAGTTGCAAATAAATTTTTTCATATTACAAAATTATTTTCAAGTATACTCAGTGTCGCTTTCATTCTGAGCCTTAAACATCTTATTTTAGAATCACTAGATATAAAGATATTGGGTCTAAAACGTGCAGATTTGGCGTTGAAATTGAAGTTATTTATTTTAATTGGCGTTTTCAGGAATATATCAAATATCTTTAGAACGTGACAGCAATTATGAGTAAAAAAGGACGCCGCACATTTTATATGGAAACCGGTGAAATTTGCTAAAAATTTGTGAAATTGTTCGTTTTGTACCCTTGATCGAAAGTGTCAATGGGGTCGAAGCTTAAAATGCCCATCTTTAGGCTCTACGGCAATTTTTAGTGGCCAAAAACGGCAAAAATTCATTTTTTTAAAATATTATGTTTAATGCTTGTACAGTCCCTTAAGTTTTCATTAAATTGTATGCGTGTGAGTATTTTATGTAGGAATATGTCCATGTCTAATTATATGTGTGTATATGTATTTGTGTGAGAGGGTTTTTGAATGCACAATTATACAAGATTTNAATAACATAAATTTATTGAAATAAAACAATGACTATGTACTTTTGAGTACAACACATGAACATTTAAAATTAATAAACTGGAAATGATATAACAAAGAATTATAGAGTTTATTGTCCGGCATTTAAAAAGTACCGCATCTTTTTTTTTTGGGGGGTGATATTGGGCTTTATGTTGGGAACAACAAGTTATTTGCACAAATCGAATTTTTCGGGCGCTATCTTTGAGCTAGCATAGGGTGATTTAGGGTAGTTCTTATAATTCCTTAGATTATCCCCTGGAACATTCCCTTCTACCAAAGAACTGTTAACAATGTGTGTTAAAGCATTATCACAAAATGGACATTGCAGTGTTTAGAGTTAGGATAAAATCTATATAGATTAATAATACGTTACACGCAAGCTGTCCCATTTAAGACGGATTCTCCCATAGCCTTGGTAATATAAATAATACAAGAAATATTTATAATAGAAGTTGCAAATAAATTTTTTCACATTACAAAATTATTTTCAAGTATACTCAGTGTCGTATTCATTCTGAGCCTTAACATCTTAATTTTAAATCACTAGATATACAGATATTGGGTCTAAAACGTGCAGATTTGGCGTTGAAATTGAAGTTATTTATTTTAATTGGCGTTTTCAGGAAGATATCAAATATCTTTAGAATGTGACAGCAATTATGAGTAAAAAATTTAAAGTTGTAGATCATGGATGATATGATATTTTAAATGGAGTAGAGGGTAATTAGATATAAAATTTAATTTTCTCTTGGATTTACTAGTTAACTTTGAAACTCACTCCAAGAGATTAATTTGAAAAACAGTGATATGTCTCTCGAAACTTCAAGGAGCCCAAAGTAACGATTAGGACGAAAATTGTTCAGCCATTGACAACTACCACAGAAATTTACAACTTTTTTTGTATTAATGGTATTATTAACATAATAGAAGAATCTGAATGAGGCACTTCATATACATATATAGAAAAAAATATGTTCGGGTTGATGCTGATGATTATGAGTATAAAGCGCTACAGATTGTTTAGATAGATAGATGAGACCCTACAAAATAAATTCTGCATTTTATATTGAGAACCTACAATACAACATGTATGTAAATCACTTAGAACCTAAAAGCACAAATTAAATTTACTAGATTTATATCGTTTAAAACTCATTTCAAAATCGTTTAAAGCTCATTTCAAAATTGACTCATTAAAACTCATTTCAAAATTGACTATAATTGATTGAGCCATAATGTAAACCTTCATTCTGAACGACCATTTTTTTTATTTATTCTCAATATTTGGTTAGTGTCTAGTGTCCTTCGATTGTCACTCTCTTCATTTTTTTTAATTAGGTCAGGCAGGATAGTCAAAAACCAATATTATATGTATATTGTCGGTGTTTCGTTGCCTTTATTTAGTACATCTTCAGAACTTTATAGTTAATATATTTACCTTTTTGATATAAAATACAATATAATCAAGTTTCATATTTTTTATCGTTTAACAAAGTCTGTTAAACCGAATACAATAAAAACATTTACAAAATTAACTAAAAAAATATTTTAATATAAATTGGGCACACCTCAAGATATAAGTTTCATTTGCAAATGTATGATACATAAAATTCAGAATTTCGAAATTTAATTAATATTTTTTCTTGACTTGATATTAGCTCGGAAAGTGCGTCGTCGTTGATTCTATAGAAAGAAGGTGAGAGCTCGGTAAGGTGACATAACTGACATAAGAGCTCAGGAAAGTAACTTTACCGAGATAATACTTCAAAATTTGCATCAAAAACAAATGTAAGTACACCGGGAAAGCCTCTTATCTGTGAGTATGTATCACAGTTGTCAGACAGTAGAAGTTTTTAAAAACATTTCTAAAACGTTCGTAGCAGCGAACGTGATGAAAAAAGCATTCCATCCGATATTAAAGAAGCGGCTGCTGCTGCCAGTGATGAATTATTATCAATGCAATTCAGCAAAATATATGAAAAGAGTAATGATAATTTATAAGTCTCTAGTTTAGTTTACGGAGGTCCATATTCAACGGTCAACACAATGTTAATACCCAAGAACACTGATATTAGCAATTTCCGAAGTTAATAACCTTTCTAAAGAAAGAAGCAAACAAGTCCAAAATCTCTGTAGGTAAGAGTTAAACAAATTTTTAACAGGAGTCTCGAATCGTGACTATTTTTCGATGAAGGTATTTTTAGTAATTACAGGTCAACATTTTGACAACATAGTTTGAAAAATACACGGGACGCTACCTAGAGACCCAGAGGTTTTTGAAATGGTGGTTGAAAAAATCTTTAATAATTCATACTTAGGTTTTTTGAGTCGCTGAGTCTCAATCCGATGTCGGTAGACCTCTATCACCTCATGTTCAAGGTGCTTTGACGGTTAAAGTAACAATAGGAGGAGAAAAAAGTTGGAAAAATTTTTACGAATGCTCACCGGCCTACTTTTGTCTCTTTATCTGCCTGCCTTTTTACCTGTACACCTGTTTGTTTGCTTGTTACTCTGTATCGTCCGCCTGTATTTTCTCTCTGTCATCTACCCGACATCCTGTGCCTTTCTGTCGGTAATTTTGTCTATCTTCATGTCTGACTAAATGACTAAATGTTTCTATCTTCCTGTTTTTCTACCACCCTCTGTCTAAATGTCTAATGACAGTCTGTCTGCCCCCTTGTCAGTTTGTCTTCTTACCTTTTCGCCTACCATCCTCTCTCGTTTTTGCGTGATTTTACAAAAACTGGATTTAAAATAAACCTTTTGAAAGCCTTCAACAAATCAATTTGCTTCTCTCAGTATAAATGCATTAATCAATATTCGGGCGAGAACGCTTACGTTGTTCATGGAATGATTTTCGAATCGCTATTCTTTTATGTGCTTTATTTGTGTCTCTCTTTAGATTCCAACAAAAGTCTGGTAACATATTCTTTCCCCAAGCACCTTGATATCTTTGTTCAAACTCATTCAGGTCCTGGTGCATTCTTTCTCCTTGTTCTTCATTAAAAGCTTCCAGATTTTCTGGGAATCAATCAAGATGAGAATGAAGAAAATGATTTTTTTTCAGATTCATATAACATTCTATTGAGAATAAACACAGCAAACGAAATTCTTACTGTAGAAAACAAACAAAATCAACATAAACAAACCCTATATAACAATTGATAACACAAATATTATTATTCCTAAATTGACTGGAACTTGTTCATTTAATAATTGTACTTTATATCTGCACTTTGAACACAAATACTAATTGCGAATGAGTAATATACATTTATGTCCAATAAATATTCGTTTGTAATTCTATTATTGCCAAATTATTGGCAAGAGCATAAAAAATATTGTATATGCCGCACTCAAAGTATATTTACAGAGCTCTCATACTCTTCAGAGCTCCGCCTTCAGCGTCATCTTGAAACCTGCATGCACGTCCTGTAAAGTACCACTTTCTGATTTTGGCACGTAAATAATTGTAAACAATGATTAATTTTTCTAATAGAACTGTTAGGTGCTCATATCCAGTTGATGACATTAAGAAAATGTTCTTTAGTTACCAATTTTTTCATTAAGTTGCTAAGAACATAATACATAATATAATAGAGAAGATATAGACAGAACATAACCTAAATTAATAACTAAATACAGTGACTGTTGTATTACCGATTACAAAATATGGTCAAAATATGGCTTATGTAGTTCAGAGGAATTGAGAATCTTTGGCATTAAGATTACACCATCTAGGATTATATTAAGCAGCAACCTGCATAAATAATTGGTGCCGGTAATTGTGCAAGCTCTTTGAATTTAAACCAGTCGTGCTTGGTTACTTAGGAGCACCCCAGAATTAACAAAATCAACAATCTAGTAGACCGCGTCGAGTTATAGAAATTATAGGAAGGCTCACGAAGCATCTGACGCAAGTAACCTAACATATGTTTTGCACTTTTTAGTGGGATTATAATGCAATATGTCTTGTCTTTGTAATCAGTTATATACTTTTTATTTTCTGACTGTGCCACACACTAAATGAGATTATAGGTATAAGTGAAAGTTATTTTTATTCGCATTTCTTCTTATGTGAAATGTGGAAATAGTACGATCTGTCTATAGTGGCTATTTTTACCCGAGAGCTTATTTAATAATTTCACTGTATCAGATAGGTGTTTTTATATGAATAATATTTAGACATACCATATTGTATTTAAACTAAAACGTAAACAACAGGAGTCAAAAAACAATTTAGTTGATTTTATTTTAGGAGTATGTGTCTTTGTTTTAGAAGTCTTGTCTGCTAGATATCTTTTGCATGTCTAGAGTTTCTGTATCAAAGAACTTGTTTGACTTCTGTTGATAGGATTTTTAGACAAAAGATTTTTTACCTTTTTATATTTAAAGCGCTCTCTCTCACCTTTGCGCATCTTTCCGTCCAGATAGAATTGGTTATTTTTATCATCATAAGGCAACAATCTAATTTTGGTTTTTGTTTCAATTCATTAAAAATTTGATGTAGTCTAATAATCTATTAATAACACGTAATCTATATTAATATAAATTTAAGTCACCGTGGGTTTTCCATCATGACGACTATGTTAGGTAAAGTTATATTCCAAAATATAGCAACGCAGTAATAGGAGCCGTGGGTCGAAATGACATAGGCGTGTCTTAAGCATTAACTAGATCGATCCAGGTGTTTAGCTGTTGGTTCCAATTCGATTAGAGTAGATCTGTATTGTCTGTATCTGTATGAAAGAGAGGATTATATGATAATCCAAAAGGCTACAAGAGTATCAAAGAGGAATTTGCAAGACCTACCATCCAGAAAAATAAACTGTGAATTAATGTTTCAACGTCATTGGATTGTTCGAACAATTGCCGACAAACGTACAAAAGATTTTCTGTTTGATCATTAACCGAAAAACAAATTTTGATGCAACTTGGTGCATGTTCAATTTTTCAACCAGATTTTAGACTTTCTGAACGGCATCAGTTGAAGTTGAAGGCCTACCTGTTGGAGAATCATTTTCAATTGACCGACGACCACTTTTAAATCGTAAAAACCATTCGCAACATTGAGTACGACCGCAGGCTTGTTTCAAGAGTTGAAACATTTCCGTGAAAGTTCTCCACAGTTTCACGTAAAATTTTACGTTGCACCGTTGTTCCAGAAAATCGCAAATTTCAAGATTGTCACCAACCCTTGAACACGTTGCACTCAAAAAACAAGATCACGAGAACTAAATGAGATATCAACAATCCAAGAACATGTGGTTACAGAGGAGGTTATGCACAATGCAATGCTGCCAACCGCGAATCACTAAATATCTCCAGTAGCGCAAAATTCAAAAAGTTCGGTGATTTTATGAATAGACCTCGTAAAGTAGGTACCAGCTTTATCACACATTGAATCGATTCCAGCATTATTTCTAATTTTACTTCAACCTTTTCTGAGACAAGAACACCACCATAAGAAGTATGAAATACAATGTACATAGTCCAATAAACTAAGTTTTCAGCAAAATATTGAAGAATTTTATCTAAAGGCTCATGTTTGCTTCTGCAGATTAACATGTCTTTTAACATTTAAAGAACAATTTTGGAGGATAAATATTGACAATACCAAAGAGGCTGTGCATTCTTTGTTGAAGGTACGAGTAAAGGCATTTTCTGCTGTTTTAATAAAAAAAGTGGCTCCAAAGGTGTGCGCAATATATTGAAGAAGGCGAAACCTTGAAAAAATGAGTGTCTCTGAGTTACAAATGTCTTATTACAATTAAAAACTGTAGGCGTAATGTAGATAGGAAATAGTATTTTATCAAAATTAAATATTTGAAAATTTATTAATTGCCTCAAAATTAAAAAACATAATTGTGGACGACGGTCATTTAGCGGCGATCCCTGTTTTATGCAGCTGTTGTTCAGCTGTTCGGCTCCAGATGTAAATTAGGAATCACTAGATTAAACGTGGCTATTTATTTGACCATAACAAATTACATGGTTAGTGTCAGATACAATGGTTAATGAAATTTTAGCCCCAACTGATAGCAAACAATTTCTACATACAAATTTGCGTCAATTGGTCCTTTCTCTGTGGCCCGGTAAATACTGCAGGATAAAGCACCACCAAAGCCAAGATAATTTGTTGCTAGTTGCAGAATTCGTTAGTGTGTGTTTGCCGTGCACAAAGCACGAGTTGGCAGATGTCACGTGACCTTTGCAAGCGACCCCCACTGAATGTACCGGAGCATTGTTGTATAAATTAAGCGCAGTAGCACTCCTGCTGCGCCTCCAGTTGCTCGCAGTAAATTAATAGACCAAGACCGGTGCATCTGATTCCCTGTTTCTTCGAGATTTCTTGATTACGCGATTAGTTTAATAGTTTAATGGAACAGATGTAGCGTGTTTGTGTGGAATGAGTGTTTGAAGTCCAGAGAACAGATAACTATTCTCCAATTTCTCCAATAGTTAATACTTTGTAACAGAATATGTTTCATAACTAGTTACTGAGTAGTCACTTCTACTCGCAATATTTGGTACAATATAGTAATTTCACCTATTTTATTGTCTTCTTCTTTTCGAAAGGTTTGGGTACGGTTTTCAATACGTATTCTGATAATTTTGTGCGAAAATAAGAGGAATGATGCATTTTGCGAAAGTTTGCGCAAAACCTGTCAGCCGTAAAGACAAACACAATTCGAAATGCACGTACATCAGCTTCATAGTTTCTTCTAAAGAAAAGAGCAATATATCTCTCGAACTGTCAAGAATATCGGAAATTGTTAAACCTTTGCCAATTACCACTGAAGAATGCAGACACGCTTTTCTTAAACACTTAAACGACTAGCAAATATTATTGGCCATTGTTGACACTACCAGTTTAGTAACTTAGTAAGGTTCCTACTTCTCAAGTTTTCACATCCACATTTGGTATATTTTTATCAAATATAGCAAAAATACATAAAATATTAGGAGTAATATATTTCGTACTATAACAGTAGATCGTAACAACTAATACATAGCGAAATAAAATTCTACACAATGTACCTATCATATACAGGCTGTCTCCTAAAAAACGCCGCAAGCCGTAACTCCGTCATTTATAGTCTGATTTTAAAAAACACAAAATTATATGAACTGGCTCTAAATACACTATAGAGTGAGCCTATTGGAGCGTATTTATTATTTCTTTTTTCTGAAAAGCGATAGTCAACTTTTTTTTCAAATGGCAATGTAGGTTTTTTATTTATTATTGTGCAGATTTCTATTCTGAATTCAACGATGTATATAAAGTTTGCTTTTGTGAAACATGTATTACAGAAAAAGCATGAAAATATTAGTCAATACCGTTTATTAGCGCCCAGTCGTTTAATTGTCAACAAACATATTTTGACTAATCATGTATGCCTGGAAAACAAAAAAAATAATACAACAAAGTAAGTGAATGACATTTTAGCGGTCTTGTCCCAGTTTTTACGCATTATACTCTTTCTGTGTCATTTACAGTAGGTTATTTATTGAAATAAGCTGAACAATGCAAAATATGAGTAATAATCAATTGACGGACATGATTCAGGTATACTTTCGTGGTAATAAAAATCGTGGTGCAGGAGTCCGCCTTTACAGAGAACTATTTCCTCACAGAGAAGTTCCAGAACCACGTAGATTTGTAAGACATGAAGAAAATTTGAGAAACTATGATACTTTTAAGAAACCAAAGCGAGAAGAATGCCAATTTAATGAAAACATCGAGTTCAATGTTTTTCTTCTGAATAAAACCTAAGAACTTCCATTCGGGAAATTTCTAATAATATCAGAGCATCAAAAAGAACTGTACATGCAATATTAAAAAAGCACACATTCAAGCCATAAATTCCACAAAAAGTACAGGTAATAGAGGAAAACGATAGAGATCGACGGCTACAATTTGTTTCTTTAGTTGTTTTGTGTTTGTTGTTCTTTGTTTAATGTGTTTTGTGTTTAATTAATGTTATTTCGTGTAAAACTTTGTATAATGGTTAATGTATTTTATTAAATTGTTTTTCTTTCAATTGATATTCATTGTAGGTATTGTTTCTTTTCTGTTAACTACGAAATTCTCTTTTGAGTTTTATTTGCTTTGCTGTATTATTTTTTGTTTTCCATGGCACATATAAATAGTTAAAATACATTTGTCATGAATTATGGCCGGGCGCCGAATGCGGTATCGACTAATATTTTGTTCATAATTTATCATTCCATTTTGAGTTAATACTATTAGTTAATATTTGTTTGTTTTATTCTATAAAATAATAAAAATTAAGTTTGTTCAGAAATGTTGCTATATCTTAAAAACTAACGATTTTAGATATAGAACATGCTTAATAAAAGTTGAAGTGGACTGATGTGAATAAAATAGAATAATAAAATACAGGGTGTTCCGTTTGAAAAATTTTAGAAAATCAAGTTTAAACTTTTAGAAAATGATCGTATTATAAAAAACGTCCTGAATAAAATATCGATATTAGCTAATACACGAGTCTTTGCCTAACATTTGCCTATAACTCTATAAAATATTTTTGCTCCAAGTGTTAGTAGTTGACTTTCAACAACTTCTTTGAGGTCATGTTTTTTCCAAAATTCGAAGAATTTTCTACATAACTTGGCAACCCCGCACTAAAATGATAAACTGTTGATATTGCCATGTATAGAATTTTCTCGTAAATCTATATGTATAAAAATATACAGGGTGTTCCATTTAAAAAATGTAATATTTGACGTGTCCTGTTTTTACTCATCACCCTGTATGTATCAAATTAATTTTGTAATTTAGGTTTCTTGGTTCTGTATAACTTTTATATAAACATTGTTTCTGTATTATGACTAACAAGGGAGTTATTTTACTTTCTCACACTAATGGCCCATCCTGTATGTTAGACTGTATTCAAACCTAGGATTAGTTTAAGATAAACTGAAATGTTTGAATGCAAACAAATGATTCTCTCAGTGTAGCGTTTATATAGTGTTTATCTTATACTGACGTATTTTTCTATTTCTCATTGTGATATTTCAGAATCCAGATTCAATAATGGAAGTATTAAATTCGGATCTAATTGAAAAGAAATTTAAGAGCTGAGCTGAAATAAAAGTGTGCAGTATTTAAGTGGAAAATAATTCAAACCTGAAAAATAAAGGAACTTTACTTTCCGAGATGAAAATGTTAAATGGTCGCTGACCTTAAGAGGTCTGACGCTGGTTAATCTCGGTTAACGCTCTTGATTTGCTGATAAATGGCCGAAGTTGAAAACTAGACAAATTGCCAAGTTTGCAACTTTTTCTGATTGCGCATTACAAGTATCGTAATGTAATTTCATCAGATCCTTACAGTGTTGAAAGAGGAAATTTTAAAGCTACCCACAAATATTCGAACGAAGTTTGAAGAGCTGTACTTACTTCTAAAAAGTGTATAAAAAATTCTTTGTAGGCTGATACCAGGATATCGAAATATTAACAAGCCTCTGTAGGCACTCGAGTTTTCGAATAAGAAAGACCTGAAAGTAACTCCTTGTGAACTTGGAGCAAAAACTATTTTTCCGTGGGCGTTTCGCTTTCGTTGGAGAGCTTTTCTAATATTTATTTTTTCATATTTAATTTAAATTATAGACATTATCCCAAAAAGATGAAAGAGTATAGTCCTTTGAATATTATTATGTGTATACACGTATTATGTTTTATAAAACTTAAAATATTTTTAAAATCTTCTAAAATCTCATTAAACAAATTTACTTTTTTTGATAAGAAAGAATGTGATATAAACATTTGTTATGTACATAATCTTGACAACGAAAAAAAAAATTTAATTAATTGCCGATGGTTATCATTAAGAAAAATTGGAATCCGAATATACGATTTTAAATTATACTTTTTTATTTTGTTTGTGGAAACTATTTTATATTATTTTTAAATTACAACTGCTGTTGACACAGTTAATAGTATATTACGTAATAAGTGTTGTAAAAAGCATTTTACGCATGAATGTAAAAGTTACGAACGACGCCGCGCAGCGGCGAGTGCGTAATTCTATGAGTGCGTAATTGCATTACACCACGTATTACGTACTATACTTTACCTACGATCACTACTTTAAATACTTTAAAAACACACCGTCTGCGATCAATGCAAGATTCCTATTACGTCGTACGGTAAAAAAATCGCACAGCTTGGTAAAAAAATCGTACAGTTTTCCTAGCAACAGCCTAGCAACGGTCAATACAAACAGTATTATATTGGCAGTTGCTAGGCAGTTGCTAGGAAAACTGTGCGATTTTTTTACCGTGCGTAATAGGAATCTTACATCGATCGCAGACAGTGTGTTTTTAAGTATTTACAGTAGTGGTCGTAGGTAAATATAATTTTTTTAGGTAATGTTTGGATGGGAGAGCCATATTTTTATGGAACTAATATTTATTTAAAGTGGTCTGCAATATATTGTGTAAATTACTTAATTAAATTATGGTATATTTAGACTTGAATATTTTGGCTGTTTTCTCGTAAGGCAATTCTATTTATTAATTTTTTTATTATATTAAGTCATTTCTCTAATTTGGTTCTCCATCTTCTTAATGTAGAATAATCTTTAGTATATTTATTTAATCTGTTTATCATTTTCTGCAGAAAATATTCTTTTCCGCAGAAAATAGGTTTTCTTTTTCAGTTTTTAGGTTATCTTTTTAAATCAGTCATTTTTCTAATTGCATACTTACTCTCATTTCGCAGGTATGAAGGTCTAAGTCTAGTCTAAATAAACTTAAATTTTTTGCTTTTGCCAATCAATTAAATATTTTTTACGATTTAGACAATTTCGTGCAACATATCACAAAGTATATTTTTTTATAGAAAATAAAGTGACTTCAAAACATTCGTTTTCTCAAAATATCTACCAACAAAAAAAAATAAATAAAAAAATTTAAAAATATGTTTTAGCGACCTCTAAGTTAACCATTAATAATAACCACATATTCATGTTCGTTTAGCCTAATATCAAATTTCATTCAAACATCTCTAAATTAAATAAAAAACAGACATCTCAAAATTAAAAAAATAAAAATCACTTTTTAAAGAAACAAAGTACTACTAAAGTGACCTGATCTTGAACTGTACCCCTACATATTTTTTTTTAATTCCGGTGTATTACATTCAAATAAATAAAGATGCGCATTTGAAAGTTATACGAAAAAATGATGTTTCGTTCTGTCCACACATGGAGGGTTATTTCTCAGTATGTGTTTACTTTTGTATATAAGTAATTTAAATTGGTTTATTTTGACATAAGAAATCTCTGGTCTTACGCTGCCAAGTTATTTAAAAATACCCTGTATTTTCTATTTCACTGTATTCTTTAGACATTCTTATATTTTTCACACATAACGCTCCGTTTGGATTATGAAATAAGAACACGTAACATATAGGTATATTATTTAAATGATTCACTTACTGACTGAAAATAATTTCTGATACGGTGAACGTGCCTAAAATAATAAATTGGCGTGAGACGTACGTAGGTACTTTATACTTGACCAGACATAATTCAATTTTGTTTTCTATTACTGCAACTATTGATATTACTTCTCCACTTAGTATGAGGTGTTGCCAGTGAGTATCAAAACAACTTCTCGGATGCCGTTGCAACAGGACAATAATTTTATGGCTACATGCCATATGTAGACATCGAAAACTTTGTGGAGACAATCAAATAAATAGACAGAAGTAATCTATATTATGTATTATCTATATTATTAGTAAGCGACAATACACGTTGTAGTAGCAGAAATATGCTAAATTTGTGGTCAAGCCGTATGCTGCTCTATGCTCGCAATACACAATGCTACTGCCTGCCATAAAAACACGTGCTATACATTCGATCATATAAAGCGTCAAACTCACTCACATACGCATAAATGACAATGAAATACACGGCCAAGGTCCCTCGGCAAAAACCTGGATTGTGCACCGGCAGGCCAGGCATTATGGTGCTGCTAGATACGTATCGAACAAATTGATCGATACGAAGCTTGAGATCAGGCTGACAAGTACATGTTATTGTATAATGTCGCGGATAATGGGATTACTAAAATGTGAAGTAGTTGATGCTGAAATAAAAAGAAAAATGTATATGAACTTTTATGATTTAAAGCTTTATTTTCGAAATGTATGTGTTAAAGTTAATAAAATAAACTTTTTTCCAAATGACTCAAAAACTTGTGCAAAACCGTACTTATCTTATCAACTTCCACGTCACCTGTAACATAGGTGTTGTATAACAATGAAAAAGTAATATTAACGGTCGATAGAAGGAAGCACAAAAAACAGGCACTTAGGTAGGAAATTCTGGAAGGAAGCCTAAATAGTTGAAGATAGGGAGTTGGAGTGCGAACAGTGTGGAGATCGGTAGCAAGACGATCGGCAGGCAGTGTGTCAAAGTAGTGAAATGTTAATTATTTAAAGTGTTATTAGTTAGCAGGTAATATTCTTTAAGTACTTTGTTGTTAATTGTTCTATGAAATCTTATGATTGTGATGTTTATAGATGTTTCATGATAATAATTCTTTGTATGTTTAGCTTCCATTGCTTTATGCTCAAGGGCATATATTTTTCTAAGGTAAAATTGTTATAATTATTATTAACGATTGCTCATTATTTATTTCATGTTAAAATATATATATTGTCGTGGGCGCCCCCGACTTTACAATAATGACTCCTTTGTTTTACAGCTAACTTGTTTTTGTAATGATGACGTTGTTCGTAAAATATAGATGTCTCATGATAATAATTCTGTATATGTTTAACCTTCATTGTCTTACGCTTAGGGGCGTATATTTTTCTAATATAAAATTGTTACAATTATTATTTAAGATTGTTCATTATTTATGACATGTTCAAATATGTATTTTGTCGAGACCGCCCAGATAGTACAATAACGACTTCTTTATTTCACATTTAACTTGTTTTAAACAAGATCAGGTTGTTCTTTGATTTCTTGTGTCCACTTTATGTCACACGTCTATACGAGCCTTGTTGAGTTTACTAACATTTTCGCCCGTGCGGAACGAATCTGGATTAAGCTCGATTGCCTCCCGTATGGGACTCCAGTGTTATGAAGGATCTTCCGAAATCTCAACTATAGCTGGATTGCCTCCCGTATGGGACTCCAGTACCTTCCGGCTCTGCCGGCTAACTAACACCAAACCTCTTCAGTTTTACTTGGAAGTGTGTATGACTAATATGAGGTAACAGATGACATTTAGTGACACATTAAATGAGACAGGTCTTATTTATCATTAGCAAAGGTTCTTAATTTATACCTTTGGTTAGCGGTTGTTTTGTATTTATATTTGGGTGGTAAGAGCAACGATCGTGGGTTTCTCTGCCATGCTCTTTCCCCGCAGGAGCTCTAGGTGAGCCTGGCACTCTCATTTTATGTTAAATGGTTGTTAATGTTTTTGTTGTTCTTTCTATTTGTCACATGTTTAATTTGAATTGTATGTAAATAAAGGTTAGGTGTATTTACTCTGCTTTTGTTTTATATAATTAAACCACACATCCCCTCTACAAAGTTAGTAGCCAGCGCCTTCCGGTCAATATAAAAATAGATACACACAACGTAGGTAGTCCTTATGACGATCACATATTTTTGGCCACAACTACGTTTACTTATTTTTTGTCGAACCTAGGGTTGTTATACTACAAACTACATGGCCGATTTTGAAAATAGATAATTAGATTTAATTTAGTTATTCCAGGGTTGTTGGCGCATCAAAGATTAAAGAAATATTATTTTTAAATATTGTGATTGTGGAATTTGTATGTATGAGTGCTGTAATGACTTGCTAGGGATTATTAACATTTTAAAGGTTACAAGGTTTATTAGAAAAAGTAATTACTTCATTTTATGAATTAAATTAAATATATGTATATTTTCAGGGGCGGGGAATAAACAAATTTTATTTGTGTTCTCGACAGGTAGGATATACAAAAAACTCAAGAGACAAAAAAATTATATTTTTAATTACTCAACCTAAACATATAAATCAGACATAAAAAAGTAGTGGCTCGCAAAATTTTCCTTTAAAAGACCTGGGCCGTATTTAACATAATAATTACGTCAAATTAAGCTTTTTACGTATTACCACAAACGTGCCAAATTTTATCTAAATCGACACAGTAGTTATATCTGATATTTTTAAAAAAGATTTTTTTTTACTAACTGTAACATCCATCTCAAAAAAGAAGATTTAAAACATGCAATACAGTGTTAGTTCTATCGACTATTAAATTTTCCTGAATAAATCCTGAGACACCCGTATATTGAATGACGCAAACTAACTGGAGAATATCTTAACAAAAACATATCTCATTTGACTACTAAGGAGGACATAGTGCAGAATTCATTAAGCTCATTAAAAGCTTAAATTTTTTACATTAATTTTCTTCATTTCATCTTCAGTCATTCTTATTTCATTTAATTTATTACGGCAATACATTACTATTACTTTAACTGAGAAAAAGATGAAGCCTTTTAAAAACCTTATTAACTGCTGAGACTTCAAATAGAATACATCAAATTTGTCATTAAGATGCACATTACCTACTGTCAACAGATTATTTTTAAAGTATTGCTTAACAAATCAACTTTTAACTTATGGAGTTGAATGAAATATTTAGTTTGTAATATGATCGACTGGAAAATATAAAATATTAATTAGCAAGTTAATTTCTGGATTTATTACAATTTGAATTTTAACGAAAGGAATATACCAATCAAACATTAATTAAATAGTCTAATTTGTGTTTCTAAACAAAAATCTATTATAAAATATACCTAGTTGAATCTACTACAAGTTAAAACGATGTTTTTGTTTTTCCCTCACGTTTCGTAAACTTTACTGAATGCACAGATTATTGAATTGGTTCTGTTCTTCGTTGTTTAATTTGATAAGTTGTACGGTTTTAGAATTTCTAATGCTTTATTTACCACGGATTAAATGAAATGAAGTTTTGTAATGCGTATCTCCAAGTCTCAGCAATAAGAAGCACATTTAAATAAAATAGGTCTGAGGAAAAGATATATACTTGTTTATTTATTTTCGATATTGTTAATAATCCTCGTCATGTAAGTATATAACAGTGAACAAAAAGTCAGTCAAAATAACAGTTTTTTTCTATTACATAGTTAATTTTATTTATCAATCTATGAAATTTACGTAAGAAAAGTTAATGTGGATTTGAGGTAGCGGCTGTTGGTTCAACACGAGTTATTTGATATGCTTTTGCTTGCAATCTGAGTGCCCAACTAAATTGCAATAATGCCTTAAGTTTCCATTTATTTTAACAATTTATTGTATAAGAATTAAATATGATAGAATGTGTTTTACATTTCAAAATGTATTTAGGAGGGATATATTACAAAACGTCGCTGATGCTTTAAAAACGAAATGATGTAGGGCTTTGTTTGTTGCTTTATTGACTCATTAACGATATTTTATGATTAAAATAAAAAATAATAATATTTGTGTCTCGTAAATGGACCAGTAATTTTATATGAAAAAAAGTCATTCTCAAATAAAAATACCTAATGTAAGGAGAAACTCCCTTCTCTTACCTAGAAAATAGATATTTGATGAGATATAACGGGAAAGGGACGAAATGATAATGTGTTGCATGGTAGATTTCCATTTACATTGATGTCAGCTGGCTCTGACCCAAAGGACTGGTTCGTCAAAGGGCAGCTGTATGTTGAAACAGAAGGGTTTATAATGGTTATTAGGATAGTGCGATAGCAACAAGAAATTACAAAGGAAGTAGGCATATAAGAAATAAGAAAATGAACTAGATGACTGTTACCAAATATACCACCAGATACCAAGGACTGTTAATTAAAATTACAATACTGAGTCCTTGCCTTAGCTAAATACAAGAAGAGATTGAGAGAAAATAATAAATACCTATAGGAGAGCAGCGGTAAATGGAAGATGGAACTTATGCTTTAGATCTTTAGATAAATAATTGGTGCGAAATTCTTAACAAAAAGGTCAGACCGTAGTAGACCACAAAATAAAACAAATGAACAAAGATTGAAGATTACACAGGCCGACAAAATTAAAAAAAAAAAAATTCCAGAAATCAGACACTACGCTTCCGAAGGCGCTTGGCGCGCTGAATCCGAATCTGGCCTCAGAATTGATACATCACCCTAGGTTTCCGAGATATTCTAACCTAAAAGTGTAAAAAACACGTACTTTTGCTATATTCAAGGTTATGTAACTTGGGGAAAAAATTTTTTTCTCAAAACTTAAAACATCATTGGAAACGACTATCTTTCACCTTCAAAATGCATTTTTTTATTTGGAAAAAGCTCTATTTTTCGCGGAGATATCGTCAATTTAAGATGACCAGTATGGCTATATTATTACATCATGGCTAACCCCATAACACTGAGCGCTGCTAGCCCTAATTGTTAGGAACGTTAACCCCAAGCCCTATAACCCCACAACACTAAGCGGAGCGATGCCTCATCGTCAGGAAGGTTAACTTCAAGCCCTATAACCCAATAACACTAAGCGCTGCGAGCCCTAATCGTCAGGAAGGTTAACCCCAAGCCCTATATGTCTGGAAGGTTAATCCCAAGCCCTATTGGGTTATTGGGTTATTTGGGTTATTGGGGTTAACCTTCCTGACATATAAGGCTCGTAGCGCTTAGTGATATTGTGTTATAGGTCGAGCCATGGTAATAAGGTAGCTATACTGATCATCTTTAATCGACGATATCTCCGCGAAAAATAAAGCTTTTTATAAATAAAAAAATGCGTTTTGAAGGGGAAAGATAGTAGTTTCAAGTGATATTTTCAGTTTTGAGAAAAAAAATTTTTTCGCCAAGTTACATAACCTTGAAAATAGCAAAAATACGTGTTTTTTGCACTTTTAGGTTAGAATATCTCGGAAACCTAGGGTGATGGATCAATTCTGAGGCCAGATTCGGATTCAGCGCGCCAAATGCTTTCGGAAACGTAGTGTCTGATCTCTGGAATTTTTTCCTTGTTGGCCTGTGTTATTAAAAACTGATTTACACTGAAAATATCATAATGACCTTTTTCAGTTATTAGAAAATAGAAAAAACAGTTCTAAAAACATTTCTTGAAAGATTGCCAACGGAATGTGATACAGAGACACATTGTCACGTTTCATAAAACATTTGAAAATAGACATTACATCACTCAACTCTCAGTCACTTAAAGATAAAGAATTTGATGCTCCCTTGCATTGTAGCTTAACAGTGGTAACCTAGGAGTTTACATTATTATCATAGGCTAATGTTTCCTAAATTCTAGTGAAAGGATAAACTTACGATTATCGAGTCGTATAAACTAAGTATCTTATAACCCTAGAACTTCTTTCACGGCTAAAGAGAATAAAGGTAGACATCTCAGTTATGTCTACTTTTGGTTTTATTAAATGCATTTCAATAAAAAATATCTGTTTAGACTTCTGAATTAGTCTAGAAAGGGTGTCGATTATTATTTTCTAACAAAGTCAAAAGGGAGAAGCGGTGAAAACAATGGGTTATTATTTACTGTCAGCTAAGGGGCTCTAAATGCAGTCAGCTGATATCAGTTCAAATCCAGATTAACATGGAGCTATTCGGATGCTTTAATAAGATTAAAAATGAGAACGACTTGACCCTAGCTTAGGTACAGGAGCACACGAAACGAAGATACTAATAAGTTATTGCTGTACAGGAGTTTTTCCGTAGCATTGTTAGCGCTGTTATTAAGACACTCATGTGGAAATGGGTGAAAGATAAGACCAAATTTGGTGGCAAGAAACCTCTAGACAGTGGTAAACCAAGGTGTTATTAAAAGGATCATTGAAGGAGTTAACGCAAGACCTACATTACCAAAGTCGCAGATCCAGGAGGATCATATAATAGTACAGCTAACAAGAGACTGTAGACTGGGGAAATATCTGAGTACCCAGCTACAACTGTAGACATCTAACAAGAGTGCGCTATCTATTGTTCAGAAGGGGAAAACCGAATGTTGATAGTTACGTGAAGTAGTTACTGTCAAAGACGTGGGGCTTCATTAGAGAGCTAAGTTAATGGAGGCCTGCAATGCACTTATGGTTGATCCTAGTGGAAAAGAATGATATGTTCATCTACAACCCATGTACACTGATGTATGTAATAAAGTAACATGTTCTTAACAAGTCATCTAAAATTTATAATTATTATCATTTCAGTAATAGGTCCATAGTTCTTCAGGGTAGTAATTTTATTACAAAACTTTAAACCAGCACCACGGGTCATATATCATTTCGCTTTCATTTGTAGTAGCATATTAATTTGCTAGTCGCCAATATTCTTCTCTTAAGTAGAATAAACTCATAACAAATCAAATCAAGATGCTGTTTTACACTATAATTTTGAAAGAAATTTACGAAATAAAAACAGAAATAACATAGTTAAAGCGTTACCTAACCTTAATTCGTCTTGTTTCTGATCAAAAAAATAAAAAAAAGTAATAGTACTTTTATTTTGGATCCAGTTAATTTGAAATAGTAACGATACACATAATCTATGAAATCATTGTTGCTTTACTAAAAGTGATTGATTTCACTTTCACTTAAAATTTGCATCTTCAATCCAACTCTAACGAAGCAGTCTGATTAAGTCATCCATATAATGATCGCGATGTACTTCGCACAGCACGGCTCCTGCAATACAATGCTTGCCTTCCACCTACTTAAGTAGACTATTTGCATAAGAATTAGCATTCAATCGACCAGACGGCAAATTAGCAGATACGTGGGTGGCTCGGTACTGATTACAACTGCACGGTTAATTGCCACGGAAGTCCCCTGGTACAAGGGTATTACTGCTGTTTGTTAATGAAATATCCCACATATGGAAGCGAATCGCAATTCGTTTTATCTTGTTATTAGAATCTAGCGCTTTTCATCGTCGGAGATAACGCCGGACCAATATAGTGATGACTTATTTTATGCTTCCAATATGGTCAAACTGCAAATGAAGGGCTACATCTAGTTTGAAAACAACGATAATCTGAACAAAGGGGATTTACGACAAAGATATTTGCTCAAAATATACTGAAGTTTTTCCTAGTATTAATTACAAAGTGGTTCACAAAATTTAAGCTATAAGTAAATATATATTGAGAAGAATCAATAATTCAAAGGTTTAAATGTCAGTATTGGGATAAAAAGATATTAATGTCTAGATGACAGTGGAAGTTAATTTGATGACAATTTATAAGTAGATTATGAATTTTAGAGGAATATTAGTCTAAATCTATGAAAGTGGTTATAAAATNAAATATCTGAGTACCCAGCTACAACTGTAGACATCTAACAAGAGTGCGCTATCTATTGTTCAGAAGGGGAAAACCGAATGTTGATAGTTACGTGAAGTAGTTACTGTCAAAGACGTGGGGCTTCATTAGAGAGCTAAGTTAATGGAGGCCTGCAATGCACTTATGGTTGATCCTAGTGGAAAAGAATGATATGTTCATCTACAACCCATGTACACTGATGTATGTAATAAAGTAACATGTTCTTAACAAGTTGGTCGTCTAAAATTTATAATTATTATCTTTTCAGTTTGGTCAAGCAACTGAGATCTATATAGCCGAAGAAATAATGTAAAACTGTAGGAGAAACAGGTGTATACAGGGTAAATTGTCTCACTGTAGTCTTGAAACATCATTTTTTAAATTTCTTTGAATGTTCCCTGAACCTTGAACCAGAATTTAAGATGAGCATGTTGAACATGTGGGACACCACTAAAATTACGGTCTCTTATGAGATTGGCACTTCACACAGGACATAGAATTATGCTTACCTAGATGAAGCACAACACATTATTTGTTTAACACACTGCAATAAGATAATAACTACAGAATACCCAGGGACAAAGCCGTGCTTTTCGCTTGGAATTACTTTTTTAACAAAAGCCGGGACTCGTGATAGATTATTTATTATTATTTGTTAGTTCTCGGAACGGATGGGCCGACTCAGTCAACAATAATTATTGAAAAGTTAAGGGTTTTCGAGTAGGTTTAGCGTTGCCACAGTCGTTGAGAAAGCGGTGCCTCTTGTCACTGGTAGTAATAAATCTGCAAAGCCCGACCCTCGTACTCCTTCGGAGAAGGCCTCAGTGATTATGAACAAGTAGACTTAGATCGTTGGGGCCATGTGTTAAGTAACTGGTATCGGCTAACTGCGTTGTTTAGTCCATGGTGAAGGGAGTAATCGATATTTCAAATAACGCGCGAAATACATTCGAAAGGAATTCCAAGATATTTAAATAAGTTAGAATGTTGTGAGGAAAATAATAATAGATCAAATAGCTGGTTTTTAGACGGATTTTCCAAGCCGAAAGAATAGATTAAATGAATACAGAGTCACAAGAGGAAAATGTAGGGTGACTTGTAAGTTCAGTTTAGTCTCAAAATTATCCATACAATTGTAAATTCAGTCAATTAGGTATTAACATGGAGCCCAACAATAAGATAAGAATAGAAACTTCTGGACCCAAGAAATGGGCGTGTCGAAGCGATGTATCGAATTCAGGAGAGAAATCCGAAAAAAGGCAGTTTGTTCTTGGATTCCACACTGGTCAGTTTTCTTAATTTTAGAGTCTCGGGTTAATTTAATAACGGATAAAGTCTTTCCAAATTTTGCTATGAATTCGTGTTGGGTTTCCTTAATCTCGAATTGCGTGTCGCTTCTAAAGTAATCAATAATAATGTTTGTTCAAATCTGCTGTATCTTCGTTATTTTGTTTGTTTTTTTTTTATTGTTATTAAAACTCTTCCTGGAAAGTGTTGGTGTTTTCTTGTTCTTCCAACTTAAGTGTCACCCTATGCAACCAATCACTGGATTACATTTACACTTTATAGCAAGGTGGTAACATTGTATAACATTTTATTGACACCATTATCTTACGGACAATCGGTGCTAACCTAATAGGTCCATAGTTCTTCAGGGTAGTAATTTTATTACAAAACTTTAAACCAGCACCACGGGTCATATATCATTTCGCTTTCATTTGTAGTATCATATTAATTTGCTAGTCGCCAATATTCTTCTCTTAAGTAGAATAAACTCATAACAAATCAAATCAAGATGCTGTTACGAAATAAAAACAGAAATAACATAGTTAAAGCGTTACCTAACCTTAATTCGTCTTGTTTCTGATCAAAAAAATAAAAAAAAGTAATAGTACTTTTATTTTGGATCCAGTTAATTTGAAATAGTAACGATACACATAATCTATGAAATCATTGTTGCTTTACTAAAAGTGATTGATTTCACTTTCACTTAAAATTTGCATCTTCAATCCAACTCTAACGAAGCAGTCTGATTAAGTCATCCATATAATGATCGCGATGTACTTCGCACAGCACGGCTCCTGCAATACAATGCTTGCCTTCCACCTACTTAAGTAGACTATTTGCATAAGAATTAGCATTCAATCGACCAGACGGCAAATTAGCAGATACGTGGGTGGCTCGGTACTGATTACAACTGCACGGTTAATTGCCACGGAAGTCCCCTGGTACAAGGGTATTACTGCTGTTTGTTAATGAAATATCCCACATATGGAAGCGAATCGCAATTCGTTTTATCTTGTTATTAGAATCTAGCGCTTTTCATCGTCGGAGATAACGCCGGACCAATATAGTGATGACTTATTTTATGCTTCCAATATGGTCAAACTGCAAATGAAGGGCTACATCTAGTTTGAAAACAACGATAATCTGAACAAAGGGGATTTACGACAAAGATATTTGCTCAAAATATACTGGAGTTTTTCCTAGTATTAATTACAAAGTGGTTCACAAAATTTAAGCTATAAGTAAATATATATATATATAGGTATAGAGTTATTACTAATTAATTCTGTATAAAATGAGATATTAACGCAAAATATTTGAACAATAAACCCTCGAAACAAAATTCAAATTACAGTATGATTTACAGATTACAGTAATCCAGATGAAAATGATTGTTTCCAGACTCATGTCTAGTTTTTTTTTTATTTTTTTATCTCGCAATCGGGCTTGCCTTGCACATACCTTATATATTTTTAAATCACATCTTAAGAGTTTCAAATTTTAATATTTCCTAAAATATTTTAAATACTGTTAATGGATATTTTCAATATACAGAGTGATTCACAAACAATGACAAAAATGAAACCTCGTATTCTTTGGTGAATTTTAAGGGGAGTCTTTCCTATGAAGTTTTTATCTAGGACGCTTCGTTGACAAGATACCGGATGTTAAACTTAAACAAATATTTTTAATTTTTTTAAATATATTAAAAACTAGTAAGTGAAATAATTTGAAATGGGGCACATAATTGTTCCGTGAAGCAGTGGCGAAACTATTTTATTTAGAGAAATATGCCACCGATACCCTATATCTCCTCCACTGGAACATCTAAATTTTAGGAAAAAGCCTCAGATTTTAGACAATGTTTACGTAAATACAAGTGCCTCATTTCAAATTATTTCACTTACTACTTTTTAAATTATTTAAAAAAACTAAAAACATTTTTTTAAGTTTAACACCCTGTTTCTTGTTAACAAAGTGTGCTAGATAAAAACTTTACACGAAAGATTCCCCTTAAAATTCACCAAAGAATACGAGGTTTCATTTTTGGTCATCGTTTGTAAATCATCCTGTATTTAACATACTTAAAATACTATTTTAAATACGAAGTAATTTGCATTTAAAATACTTTGAAATATTTTATTTTTAAGAATGTTAAAATACTTTCATACTGGTATTTTGTAATTTGTATTTTAAATACATTTAAAAAATATTTTGCCAGCTCTGCTACATGTTCATGAAATTTGAGATATGTTAGGGTGCCATCAATTTTTAATCCTTAGAACCTAAAATTTTATTGAACACTTACAGAATTAGATACGTACGTTAGTTTTAGGTCATCAGTGAATCTGAAACTATTATGAGTGACTCAAGGAAGTGTAATTATTCTACAACTGTAATGCAAACGGAATGAAACTTGGTACCTACTGATTGAAATGTGATAAAAATACTGATACTGATAATAATAAAAATAAAATAAAATAATAGTACTGATTGAAAATAAAATAATATAAAATGAAAATAATAATAATAAAATTAATATGGATTTTGATATTTTAAAAAGGATGTAAGGTAAATTGTTATTTAAAAGGCCTATTAAGATTATGTCGAAAAGACTAAACAGATATCTGTAGCCAAAAGAATTAGGTACTATACTAAAAATAATGAAAATACGTTTGACTGTAATATTTTGTAGAAATTGCAGTTACAAGAATTTTACACAAAGTAAATAAAGATGTTTTTAATATAGTAAAATCCTTTCTTTAGACGCCGTCTCTTCATAAAAATTACAAAACTTTTTTCTTTTGAAGGTAAGGTAGGGGACTAAGAGAGTAATAAAATTCTTTACATAACATCATTTTGTTCATTAGACGAGTTTAGGGAGAAAGACTCATTTTATGTTGTACATTTTATTATTGTATCAAACTATTATTTCTTAAAATGTGTTTCTTACTTTATGTTTCTTACTTTATCAACTGCTAGATGCAGTGTAATATGCAGTTGTTGATTTTATTTATATCTTTATAAAATGTGTCTAGGCCAGGAAATAGGTATATAGTTGGACGCGACTTTTTGTTTCGACATGCTAAATATTATGTACAATAACATATTAGTTTCCAGTCATAAAAATGGGGGAGGGGGAATTGTTTACAGGCTGGTTAATTGTATAATTTTTACATAAATTCACGTTTTTCGCTTACAACTTTTTTCCGTTCATTTCCACGAGAAAACAGTAAGGTACTTTTTTTTCCGAGCGTCAACAAATATTGATTAGGTCATGCAGAAGTTATAAACAGAAGAAGTTTATTTATGACTTTTGAATTAAACATTTATAAACTGCGTTATTATTACCAGAACGTTTTGGCATCGCATCCTCTCATTCCTTATCACTGTCTAATAACACACGAAATCTGGAATCGGTAAGTTGAATAGTTTACAAGTTTTGGCCTTATAAACAAATTAACTAATTATTAGTCTGGACGATTCCGAGGATCTTCCACAATCGCACTGATTTTTTTCATGGTAGATTTCATAATAATACATTGAAATCTATCATTTTTTTTTAATTTTAAATTTGCAACCTGGAAATTTTTTTTATTTTTTAGCCTTAGTTGCAAAATGAAATATACGACGCACGAGCGTGATATAGTTATATATTATTACATATTCGGAAAGCTTATGAAAAGAGCTTTAAGTTAAAAATCGTCAAGATTCGTTGAAAAACAACGGAGTTACAGACTGTCAAATATATTATTTTCAAGCGAAATTCGCTTATTTAACGGCAGGACTATGAATATTATCGTCATTTTCTTCGGACGCTTCCCCCACCCTTCCGTCGCACCACCGCTCGCCGAAAATCAAGCGACCCACTGACTTTTGACAATATTTCTTATGCACTTGACATACTTCCACAAATAAAATATTTTTACTTGGGAAAGTACTCCGCCGGTTATGACAATATTTTTTTTGCCGCTACCAACCTAATTTGTTTAACAATAGGCCGTCAACTTTGACAGTCTGTAACTCCGTTGTTTTTCAACGATTCTTTTCGATTTTTTTTAACTCAAAGCTCTTTTCATGAGCTTTCCGAATATGTAACAATATATAACTATATCACGCTCGTGCGTCGTGTATTTCATTTTGCAACTAAGGCTAAAAAATAAAAAAAAATCCAGGTTGAAAATTTGAAATTAAAAAAAAATGATAGAATTTAATGTATTATTATGAAATCTACCATGAAAGAAATCAGTGCGATTTTGGAAGATCCTCGAGATCGTCCAGACTAAAATTAGTTAATTTGTTTATAAGGCCTCAACTTGTAAACTATTCAACTTGCCGATTCCAGATTTCCTGTGAGTTATTAGACAGTGATAAGGAATGAAAGGATCCGATGCCAAAACGTTCTGGTAATAATAACGCAGTTTATACATGTTTAATTCAAAAGTCTTCTGTTTATAACTTTTGATCTAATCAATATTTTTTGATGCTCGAGGGCTTTTGAAATGAACGGAAAAAAGTTATAAGCGAAAAACCTGAATTTACGTAAAAATTATACAATTAACCACCCTGAAAACAATCTTCCCGCCATTTTTATGAGTGTGGAAACTAATATGTTATTGTACATAATATTTAGCATCTATAGTGATGGTCATTTCTCAGCTTATTTTCCTGGCCTATGTCGTGGTTTGGGAGAAGTTTTATTATATATTTACTTACAGGATGTCGATGTGTGTCTTTTCTATTCATACTTTAAATACACAATCATCATAAAAATATTTCCTTAAGTAGGTACTACTATCTTTGTTGTATCTGTATTGCGTATATATTCGAGGTATATCTTCAACTAGTTGTAAAATCCCAATGGAAATATCTATACATGAAAAAATGAAGGTGTTCGTAAGAACTTTAAATCTATAGTTTGAATGCATACACAATTACAAAAAAATACATTTGATTGAACGTTTCTGCCTCTATTATAGATAAAACGAATAACTCATTTATTTTTTATGGCGTAAAAACTGGAAATTTGTATTACGCGTCTTATGGTGTGGCATACAAAAACTATTAAAGTGGTGAGTAGACGTTCCATTTCAAAAATCATAAATGTATATCCATATAAACTATAGATGAGATATATAGTTGCCTTTATGAACTCTATAAAATAAACTGAAGTAATAAAACATAAAGATAGCCTGTTTCGCAACGGTTGGGTCAAAATATTACCCTTAGGGTGCTAAGGGTGTCCAAGTGTTTGTATACTCATACCCTTTTTAATATGACTATAAATTTTCTGTGTATTTTATATTAACACTGTTTCCTTTTATAATAGGAGCGGATGAGAAATTTTACGTCTAGTGTTATGTTTGCTCCTCGTAAAACTGATTGATTAAATACTTAAAGCCGTGTTGATTTTGAGTGAATATTTTATGGTTGTACACCCGCATTCTTTTTTATATCATTACAAATTGTTTGAGCTTTTAATTAAAAAATGTAGTAGAAGAATTTTTATGTTTAATTACCAAGTTTTTAAATATAAATTTTAAATACTTTCGAAAATATTTTAATTGCACTAAGCAACACACACTTGTAAATAAAACATGTATAGAACATTTAAGTACACTTTTGTTTTCAAATATTTTATGAACATGTAAATGTCTTCCACAACAAATTTTAAGTATTAATTTGGAGTGCCTTTTCACAATATATTTGCATATATTTAGGATCAGGTATGTACTTTAAGCCTTGATTAAATAAAAATATGATACCAATAAATTTAATTCATAAAAGTCAAAACACAGTAACACACATTGAATATAGAGCTTATAAATCTCACATTAGAGTTCAATCAGTGTAATTAACAGAAAAAAATGTTAAAAATTTTATTTCTTAGATTAATCTCAATTTTACTAGACAGCGACGGAAAGTCCCCATGGTTCATCGGCCGTTACGTGGGAGCGATAAAGTAAGTCATAGAAATCCATGCGATAGAGAAGGATGGCTATAATGAAGGCGTCTCATAGTCACCGCCCGTTTCGCCCTTCCACAAATAAGATCCACTTCCACTTGTAATTCAGCGACCGGTCATCTTTGTTTTCGTCGTTTGCCTTTTCTGTAATAGATGTCACTACTTATACAATTCCGACTTCGTATTCCGATATGTTAATACAATCCGTTAACAGAGGGTAGCCCTAGAAAGATGAAATCTACAGATTTTTTTGGAATTGGGGAAATAGGGAATTTTGCTTTATTTCTTGGGATTTTTAAGTCATTTTAAAAAGTATACTTAAATAACAACTAAATGAACTTTAAATGCAGCTGAGCACTATACTCCATTTGAATAACTTCTCAGTAGGGGAAACAAGGTCACTAGATTTACAAACAAAGGTATCTACTAGCTATTGTAAAAAGTTTTCTTTGTTACGCGTTGTGCGGCCGATGAACCATGAGGACTTTCCGACCCTGTATAGGTAAACATAGCTATCTGTCTTTCTCAAAAGTTTATTATGGAGCCTACCTTTGCAAATAACTCCAGTCCGGCTTAATGGTACATTAAACTTAATATTCTAATAAATGTAGCTCAAAGTACAGAAGTAGATATTTATTAGATGGTTATTATTTAATAGGCATTAATTAATGCGCAATGTTCATCAAGGCTCAAGGTACAAGACGTTAATATATTGCGTTTACTTAATATAATAAGATCTATTATGCAGGGCACAGAAAAAACTTTTAGACATTTTAAAAACATGGAATAAAAATCATACAAATTTTTGAATAGACATATGTCTAGACGAAAATCAATAATTCTTTGATACAAGCCGTTATTTCAAGGGTCTATACGATATGCGTATGGCAAATATTCTAGGTTATTTTTCGCGCAATAAAAATCTTAAACTCAATTGCATTTACCGGTTGCAACAATTTTTTCAGCTCAATGAGTACACCATTCAAAGGTTACTGTTTAGGACTAAGCTATGATACCAGCCAGTGATGGACTGTAATTGTTGAAGTGATAACTAAGAAAAAAAAAAGAAATTATGCAAATTTACCAGAAAGGATGACGGCATCCATACAACACTACTACGATTGGCAAGGACAAAAGGATATGAGGCATAGAGACCAAGGAAGCTGGCCACCGTATGCATAATTTCGTTTAATCAATTTCAAAAACTACCTTTTAAAAATTAACAACGTTACTCCAAAAACCTTTTCTGTCTCGATTCGATCGAAATCTATATTTTTTAAACGTCTCTCTTTTTAGTTTTATTTTTTTAATTAACCGTCCACTTCGTGGCTATAAAACAGAACATACAGAGTTATCTATGATTTATGGTCTAAACTAGCAAACGATTTCTATTTTAATGGTTTGGCTTAAACATTTACAATAATTTATGTTGTTAGGATTTTAATATCACGGTTTTCAATTTTCTCGAAAGCGATTCTTCCTCTCGCAAAAAAATTAATATTTTCCTATCTAATTTACCCCGCTCTCTAAGTAACTGCTCCTAAGTATTCACAGAAATATAATAATTTTCACCCCTAAATTATCTAATTTTTCATTGCCATAATCCAATCATGCATATTTATTAGGTATTAATATTGAATCAAATTTGAATTTATTTGGTTAACCCGTTTATAAGACGTAAAGAAAAAGTTTTTTCACGAAAATTTTAGCAACCCCATATCTGGGAGATAAGTTCATATGAATTTTTTTCTTATTTTTTTCAGTGTTTTTTGCTTTTTATATTTTTCCTTAAAACCATTGTAACCTTACCTTAAATAGGTACCTTAAAACATTAAAAATTGTACTTTATGAGCTAGTTTTGATGTAAGTTTTATTTAGACCCGACAGCAATCAACTTCAGTATTTCAGTAAATTATTTGTATTTATTGGATTTTTGTAAGCTTTGCCCATGCTGCAATAAGTGGGTTAGTTTAGACAACTATTAGACATTTTTTCTTCTTCTTCTTCTTCTTCATCTAGTGGTTGGTAGTTCAAAAGTCCCATAGCACTGCGGCACTATTAGACATACTTTTATGACTAGTATTTTTTATATTAATATACGAGGGTTTTTTAGGATGGTAAATTTAAAAAATATGTCATTGCTTTTGACACAGCTTGTAGAGGGCATCACCTATAAGGGTAAAATTGAATTAAATTGGCCCTAACTTTTTTACTACCCTATACGTTGACGTTTCGTGTTAGTGGGTTTATTCCCCTATCAATTTTAAGCAAAAAAAGTTATACTTGGTCGAAATCTGTCAGATCAACCGTTTCCGAGATATTGGCTGATGAAGAGATAAATGCACACCATATTTTCAAACTTTATAACTATTTACTGTGAAAAATTTAAAAAAATTTTTTGGACTCACAATCAATTATAGGTAAAAACGTCTTATTTTGACCTCAAAAATACGCCCTTAATTCTTTTTACTGAATTTTGAATAAGCCTGTATACAAAAACATATTTGTTACATATGAAAACTTTAACACATCCTGGGATGCATATCTGGTTACTTTTTAGTTGGCATTGGTGGAAATTTTATGTAGACCAGACAGCAACCCAAGGTTAAACCAGTGTAATACTATGTATTTCAGTAAATAATGTGTATTTTTTGTTGAGATATTTAGTACATTGTAAATTCATAGGTTTCTCACATTAAATATTAAAGACATAGTTTTGAAAATTACTCGTATCATCGAATATAGTCTTATCAATAAAAAAGTGCGCAATTCGACCGGAGTCCCTTTTGGCACTACGATAAAAATACTGGCACAAATTTGTGTTAAATTTCATAAAAAATTAAAAGAAATCAATCATCTTAATCATTTCTAAGACGTGAAAACATTCAGAACAGCATTTGCATTAATTCTATGTTCATATGAATTATAGAAATTTGGTGTTTATCATGCCCTTTGCTATTTAAAAAGATTAAAGAGAAGTTCTCCCACAAAGTGTGTTGATACTGACATTAGGTATGAAATGTTTACACCAGTGTGCTTTCCTCAAATAAAAATAAATACACCTGAGCGAACGTCAAAATAAAGTGGAAATAAAACTTAATCCGCGTAATGTAAAGATTACTTCGTAAAAAGTTTCTTTTGATGTATGTAGATTTACCGAATCAAGATGGAAAATAATCTTCTGAAATGTATTTGCCAAGATTATGGACTTTTTATCCGGATATGCATTAAATTGCCGGCATAATGAATATTCATACAGGAACAACGCAAGTATGAAGCAGGGGATTTTAGGTAATATCTATGGAAGGACTCATGCTTTTGCAAATACCTACCTATTCATACATGACCGTTTGTGGAATACGCAAACGTCGAGCAGCGGTCTAGGGTGCAGTTCCTACAAAATAATATTTTCTACAAAGACAAATGATTTTTAGCATTTAATAGCTGAACTAATTAGGATTTACTAAATAATTATAAATGTATGTTATTACACCCGACTATTTTCAAGCACAACGGAGAACCACGAAGAAATGGTACAAAATATGGGTTGAAGTAGATATTTTTATATCTATATTTTTTCAATACAAGATAACAGACACTTTATTTTAAACAACATATGTTTTATTATTAGCGCTCATATTCTTTTACTTTATTTTAAAGGTATTATGCTAATTCAAACAAATTAAAAATCTTAACAAATAAAGTCAAACAATTTCCTTCGACATCCAACTCCACTCTGTGGACTTTCCAAACCGGTGAATTGATCGAGGTGATCCATATAATTGGCCAGCTCGATCGCCAGACCTTAAACCTCAAGATTATTGTCTTTGGGGGTGGATGTATTACTCGATCGAATAATGAATGCAGCAGGAACTATAAGAAACAGACCCGCATCCATTCATTGAGCGACCCTAGCTATTCATAAGAAACCTGACTTGTGTTTAAAAGTATACGGTGGCATTTTAGAAAACTATAAAACCTAACCAACCTGTTATAAATAATAATTTAATAAAAATCTTAAATTGAATATTGTTTACCCCTGTTATGTAACGGCTGAGAATAGGATCCATGTTTATAGAAACATTTATGTTTATTTTGGATTCCTGAATACTTACCTAAAATATTGACTTTTTCTCCTGAATCACCCTGTAGAAGTTTATGTTGAAATTCCAATTAAATTGTCATTTTCGGTGAACTTTTTAAATAACAAATCGTCCTCATTTGCCAATATACAGGGTGGCCAAATGAAAACGAAACAGAGCCATTTTCAGGAACTGAGTCAAGATTGTAGAAAAACGCTCAGACCCGTCGATTTTAGATTAAAGGGGGGCATTCTTTGCTGGTATTTTTGACTCCGCCACTTTCACTCCCAAGCAAGTGTAAGCATCACCCCAAAATATTTAAATGGCATTGGGGGTTGAGTAATATTTCTTTTGAAAGCTCTTACAATTCTCTTTACAACAGACTTTAAATTTTATAATTCCGCCCAATACTTATTAAGAATTTTGATTTTAAAGTTGAAACTTATGTACAAACAATTAGTAACGGTAAAAATGTCAGTCATTCGAGTTAAGTACGCCAATGGTATAAATTTAGTATTTCTTGCGTTACATTGGTTTTTGGCGATTTGTTATCACTTTCGTAAAAAAAAACAAAATTGTAAAAAACAGAAATGAATGCTATACACACACAATGAACGTAAAATTAGTGGATTCCAAATTATTTTCTAGTATTATTTGGAAGCGTTGGTTGGTAGTTTATTTAATTGTGTTTTTGAAAATTAAACACTATGGTTTATTCCATTGCGGAAAGGGTAGATATCATTTCGCTTTACTTTATGAACAATAAATGTGCGAATAGAACAGCTCAGCTATTTAATGAACAACATCAAGATCGACATGTCAGGAGGAAGTATGTTCTAGAGTTAGTAAAAAAATTTCAAGAGACAGGGAACGTAGCCAATAAAAAACGAGAAATTGAAAAACCTATAGTTAATGAAGCTAGTGAAGTTGCAGTTTTGGGACAAGTTCATCTTGATCCTACATTAAGTACGAGGCAGCTGGCATCTGTGTCTGGGATCAATCGAACTAGCATACAAACCATTTTGAAGAAGAATAAATTCCATCCATACAAAATACATTTAGTCCAGGAACTTCATGAGGATGATTATGACCGCCGTTTGCAATTTTGCGAAATAATGAGTGAGCGAGCAGGGAACGATCCACAGTTCCTTTTTAACATCTGTTTTTCTGATGAATGCAGTTTTTTCTTGAACGGGACGGTAAATCGTCACAATTGCCGCTATTGGTCCGATTCAAACCCAAGAGTTTTTCACGAGGTGCATACACAGCAACCGGAAAAATTAAATGTATGGGCTGGAATTTTCGGTGACCGGCTGGTGGGTCCTTTTTTTCTACCTGGTAATTTGACTGGCCAAATGTATTTGCAATTACTGGAAGACGCTATTGACCCTGCCTTGACTGATATTATTGAAAATGTTCCAGAGTATGATGAAGATCATTTGATTTTTCAACAGGACGGTGCTCCTCCGCATTATGCGTTAATTGTCCGTCAGTATTTGGACCAACGTTTTCTACGGAATTGGATTGGGAGAAGAGGCAGCATTGAGTGGCCTCCACGATCACCGGATTTATCGCCCCTTGATTTCTTTTTGTGGGGATACCTAAAAAGTAAAATCTATAAAACACAGCCAGCGTCGCTGGAAGATTTGCGTCAAAGAATCGTCGACGAATGCCGTCGAATCACTCCGGAAATGCTTCGGAATGTGCGCGAACGTTTCGAACAAAATCTTTATTCTTGTATGGAAGCGGGCGGTCATCAGTTTGAACATTTAATCAACTAAGTAGTAAGTAAGCAACTAAACATAATTTAAATTTTAAAATGTAAATTTTTTTCAAAGTATTGGGCGGAATTATAAAATTTAAAGTCTGTTGTAAAGAGAATTGTAAGAGCTTTCAAAAGAAATATTACTCAACCCCCAATGCCATTTAAATATTTTGGAGTGCTGCTTACCCTTGCTTGGGGGTGAAAGTGACGGAGTCAAAAATACCAGCAAAGAATCTAAAATCGACGGGTCTGAGCGTTTTTCTACAATCTTGAGGCAGTTCCTGAAAATGTACTAACAGTGTCTAAGTTGAACAATCTAGTTTCCAATAATTATTACTTATTAAATTTCAGTGGTGATTAAAATTTTTCTTTTAAAATTAATCCGATTTTTCCGCATTTTGCGCTCATCTTAGGAATAAAAAATTTGAAAGTAAGTACATTTGAGAAGCCACGAGCCCGTTTTCCAATTTGAATAAAAATATTAAAAAAGACGAGACCACATTTATCTTGACAGACTCAAATCTTCTGAAGTAACATTTAAATTCCATGTAGGTCGTTATTCCGACCATGGCCATCAATCAGTATCATTTCTATACGTACAAACGTTCCCACATTAATAAAAATGTCCTATGTTCAAATTGACTTCCTGTTTCCTCCACACACATTTTCCAGAGGGTTTTATTGCATAATATTTGAATAGATCTTGGCCGACACTCGGGGGCCATGTTCGAACGGTGCGAGGAGTATTAATCGTGGCGGATAAGGTCATCCCGCTTGCTCTTTCAGGTGGTTTATAACGTATGCCTTCTTTTTAGGGAAACTTTTCAGAGGGCTTTTATAGAAAAGCAATTGATTGAACCACAAGTCACCGTTTCTCTAAGCCATTTCTTTCTGTAAAAGGTGTGATCGTTTTATATTTCTGTTTCTGATTTGGTGTCTCCCACGGTTTTTCTCTTTTATACAGCTGACATGAAAATGTTTCTTAAATAAAACTCTAGACAACAATAGGGAAGATAGATTTCACCACTTCTGAAAAAAGTAAAAATTAATTGAACAATCTTTTTAGTGACAAGAGTCAGTTCAGAGTTTGTTTCTTTTAATATATTTTTGTATACAAAAAAATTATTCTCTCGTAAGTTCAACATAAGGATTGATAATAATACAGTGCGTTCGAAAATAAAGTGTCAGGTAATTTGATTGTGGAAAAAAACGCTCTCACATATGATTTTGGGAGACAAAAGAAAGTGGTCGTTTTTATCTCAAATAATGCACTGATATAAATAAAACATATTTACATTTACACTCTTGTTTTCGAATGTTCAATCATCATATAAATTCCACTAGAAAAGTGCATTAGATATCATTTCTCTGTTCATGATGTTTTCTCACTATAGATGGTGTAAATTATAAAATATATTGTAACGAATTTGAAATGTTAATGTAGAAACTCAGATGATAATATTGCCTGACCGAACTTAAAGTCGTATAAAAATTTTAATTATTATTATAGCAATACCAAATTTGTATAAAATTGTTAATATGGAAATTCTGGATATAAAACTAGAACAATTATATTACATAGTATAAAAATAATAATCTTTTGATTTTATTCTCAAGTACCTACAGAATAAATTTTCATAAAAATGCATGACATCGACACTTGTTAGTAATCAGTAGATAAAGAAAAACAAATTCAAACCTAGAGTGACTTCTATCAAATGAAAGCTTAAAGTCTATAGATTAATCGGGTATACATATCGCAGCAAGACGAGTAAACTTGAAGAAGAAATCTCAATCCAACATAAACCATAACATAAAAATGCTACTATAAAATAAAGAATATTTTAGTAAATAATTTATAGAATTGTAAATAAAAGTAAAAGGACATTTGTTAAAAATGTGAGAGTTATAAGTAGTGGTGCGAAAAAGTATTAGAAAAGGACATCCAAAGACTGAAAATTTCTGTGCATGAACCTTAAGTAAAGCTAGGGACAGAATAATCAGGAAGGTGGAGAAAAAGAAAGAAATTATTGATTGGTTACGGCTTGGGTTTTGCAAGATGTGCAGCGTGGAGACGCTAAAAATAAAACAAGAGGAGAAAGTCCAAGGAAGAAAATTAAATACTTACCAGTAAATCTATAGTTTGGCCAGAGTCCAGATAAGGTTATTTTGGCAGCCCATGAAAATTTTCCGCTACCAGCAGTAGAAAGCAAGTCCAAATCAGTTTCCAGTGGCCCCATAAATAGTCTTCAAGGCTTCTACGTAATTTCCAGCGAAGAAAACTACAAATTTCACAACGTAACAGGTACCTTAAAACACAGTGCACTAAAATATCGCTAGATATTCCAAATAAATCATGCTTTATATCGCATCAAATCTTTGCAAAGTATAAATAACAAACTACAGGACTTACCTGTACAAAAATAATCCGCATCCAATCACTGATAACTTAAATAATTCACTATTTCGAAGAGCTCGAACAAAATCTGTCAAACGAACAGCCATTTTATTTAAATTCTGACTAATTTTCATTCTTGTTTAGATATAAGGATGCCCCTGAATGATAGGCAACAAATAATATAAGGAAATCTACTCCGGGTTGCATAGATAAAATTAATTAATAGAAACGTTTTAATAAGTCCTTATATTATTTGTAAGCTTAGCAGAAAAAGGCAAATTTTGTTGTAAAAAATATTCTTTATTCTGGAACACATATTCTATTTTAAAAATGTATTCATAAATTTGAGTTTATAAAGTCTTCAATCAAAATAATAAGAAAAAAGTATATTATTTTTGCCACGTCGTCGATTTACAACTTGACGTTTCAAGAAACATATCGCTCTCTTCTTCAGAAGTTATTCTTCAGAGTAATTAATTTAATTAAATTACATTTTCTCTCCTTTTCAGATTGGTACCGTGGTTATAAACACTCGATTTTAACTATTCTTTATGTTGATATAATTATATAGTAAAAAGTTAAACTAAACTTATTTAGTGAAGCAAAACTAAAATACGCTACAGATATATCATAACGAATAGGCTAATAATTAAACAAATAAATACTGAACGATTATTTTTACTTCGTTTATTTAATCATTCTGGCAGTAAAGCAGCCATAAAATGAGAAAATGATGTCAAATGAAGCGTGCTGGTTACAGAGATGCAAGTAATTTTTTCCCAGTACAGTCTGAAATATCGATAATGCGTTGGATCATTTTGATATTTCAGGCTAGTTAGTTTCATGTTTCATGAAAGGCACCAAGTTGAATTCCGTAAAATAAATGATACGTAAACATTTTATAGAAAGCTGTTCTTAGATTTATGCCGCTATTTTTTGCCGGATACCTTTTAAAATGGAGGCCATTTCCTCGGCTTTGGTCATAAGATTGAAGCAGATCGGGTTGTTAAATACTTCATTTCCGAATGGTCTTAATGGTGCAGATTTTAAAAAATACGATAAAAAAGGTTTATGAGCGTTTACGTATCTAAAGGTAAATGAGGCATTATTTAATTTTTTTAGTGAATTTAGAAAGGAAATATTGCATCTTCATTTTTCTTTTAAATTTGAGCATTTCAACTAAAATCTTAATACCGTATGTTTATACAGGGTGTCCGTTTAATTTAACTAATAACTTCATAATATATTTTTTAAATAAAACTTTTTCGATGTTGCCGCCCTTTTAAAAAAAATACGACCACTGTAAAAATTTTGACCGTTAAAAGGGGGAGTAGCCGGAGGAAACTATTACCCAGTATATCGATTTGACTAAAGTTTTAAGAAATGATACGCCATATTAGTTCAAATAAATGTCCCAAACTTTAATGCGATCGGTAATCGAGTTATGAAGTTATTAATTAAATTAGTTTTATTTTTGATAACTTTCAAGGCTTGTAACTCAAAAACCAAAAATTTTTTTATTTAACTCTTTTTTCGTAGATCGTATTTATTTATCGTCGTGAAGATGCAGTCAAACGTTGTCGGTGAAATTTGCGGACACTGTATAAAAAAAAGATTTGTTTTTTAGAAATTATATCTAATTAATGGAATGTTGAATAAGCTATCACTGTTTTTTTATTGAAAATTAAAACTTTATTTAAAAGAATCAATAAAGAACATGTTACTGAAAGTATTGTCCATCGCTATCCGCTACTTTTTTCCATCTTTCTGATAGAATTTTAATTCTACGTCGGAAAAATGAGACTATAAAAGAGTCGATCCATTTTTTGACTTTGATCTTCATAAGAATGAAAACGCTACTCACCCAGGCCATATGCCATCAGTTGTAACAAGTAATAATCGGAAAGGGCAATGTCTGGTGAACGTGGTGGGTGGGGTAAGACCTCCCATTTAAGTGTTTCCAAGTAGCAGCTGTTTTTCTTTCAATGCTCGGATCAAACGCATCAATTATAGTCGATAGCGATGTCCCATGATGGTTTCATTCAGTTTGAGCAGCTCATAATAAACTACGCCCAGCTGATCCCACCAAATGCAAAGCATAAGCTTGGAACCATGATTTGAGCACTATTTTCTAAGGTTTTCTTTTAGGTTTATCGTAGCGTATCTATTTTTTAACGCCATGCAAAAAAACCTTTCTATTTCTGCGGTTGAAGCAGCTGTTCATACGTGCAACTTTCGACGTCTTTCAGTATCAACTCGTTCGGCTTCCAATATCCTTGCTTTTAAATCAATCTTAACGCTTTCAAACGTTATGTGATCAACTCTGCAAATATGGCTAGCGTTTGATATGAGTCTTCACGAGGTAATGCCCCTAATTCTTCATTTCGGTGCGCCAGAGCGTTCGTTACCTTCCAACATTGTTTTTGAAGCGTCTAAACCAATCTTGGCATGTTGTTTGCGACAGAGCATGGTCGCCGTAAGTCTCAAGGAGAATTCTATATACTTCAGCTGCTAATTTCTTTTGAATGAAATAGTGCAGTGAAATTCCCCGCAAATGCTCCTTTTTAGGTACTAAATTCGACATGTTTAACAGTATGAACCGAAAGTAGTTCACACATGGGCGAAATGAATTTCAAACTTGTTTATAGTATTTTTAAGTGCGTTGTCATCTTAAACTACACGCATGCAGGTCTAGTAATGCCATCAGTTGGAAAACAGCGAGAACTTAGTCAACGTCCCATTAAAATATATATCTCAATAAAAGGCTTACTTATCTGCAATCTGAACATATAATGTTGAACTAAATTTCATAAAGAAATATTTTATTTAAAATTATTTAATTCCAGATGATGATGTGTTCATACTCGTACGGTATTTTTACGATTGTATGATATAACACCTCTGATTAAATTGTATTAACCTAACCTACTTCCAGTCGTAAAATGCCTGTCCCTGAGATTACTGTACTTATTAAAATTTCATTCCATTTATTCTGCGGTCTTTTAGTAGATATGTTTAATGTTAATTATGACACAAATTGCAGTTGTACCAGTGGCACAATATGTTGTCTTGGAAAATGTATGCTCCAATAATTCCAGAACTACCAGATCCACACTAATTTGTTACATATGCAGTGTATTGTGGTTTCAGGAACATCAACTTGTATTTCATGAAACAAGGGCTATAATGTCTGTTAGTCGGGTTTGGAAATTTTCAATTGGATTTTCAGCCTAGCCTAGACAGAAACATTTTATACAGTCTGTTTATTCCTTCTTACTAAAATGTGGATAACTGGCCGCTGTACAGGGTGTTTGAATAAAAAAATTTAATGAACCAACCATCTAAAGGTACTGATTCTCATGATATAAAGTTCTAAATTTTACATTTATCTTTGAAGATTAATAACAATTGTGCTAGTAATACCAATCTGCCAACTAGTGACAATGAAAATCTGGGATTTTTTGTGATAGTGTCCCAGTATTTCCTCCAGTCTTCAAAAAATTTCTGCACCTCATTAATCCAAATCGCGAAGAAAACTAATAAAATCAACAAAATAATTCAAGATTTATTGTAGAAGAAAACCGTATTATTTCCATTATTTTCATATTATTTATGTATGTATATCCTCTTAAATCACTTATGTTCAATAATGAGTTCGTGCTCAGTTTGAGGATGACAATATTTTTGCAATATCTTTCATCTGTAGACTGTTTCCAGAGTCAGTAACTTTTCTTTTTTATAAAAATAAGAAAAAAGCTTTCAGGTTAATCTTATATTTAGGTACTTATAACAAAAGCTACGCATTTAATTGACTTACCTTATGACAAGTTAGCGAAGAAGAAAAATATATTAATTTCGACGAAGTTAGGTGTTAAAAAGATTTCATGTTCTGTTTCACAGCAATAATTCACTGCCTCCATTGTCTCCATTTTGTCCTTTTTAAATAATAAACATATTCCTTCCTTAAGAGAGCAATATACAGACATTCTCATTTGTGCAGAAAGGTTTTCTTTCGGAATTTTAGAATATGTCTTCTGAAAGTAACTGCACCGGAAAATCGTGAAAAAATTTACATCCTCCTCTTAAAGTGGCCTGTCTCGTAAATGTAATTTTAATTGCCCTGAATAATTCAAAGGTTTAAATAAAAGTTTGTTGTTTAATATTTAAAATGATGTAGTTCTTGACTTCATATCCTATGTAATCAAATATTCCATATATGCAACTGTCAAATGCATACTGACATGCATTTGCTTTGTAAAGATAATTAGCAATCATTAATGATAACATCATGGCTGTGCAACTAGCATTGCCAGATTCGCAACAGGGAGGGGATGGAGCTTGTTCAGACACATGAAGAACGGGGTGAGGAAAGGGAAGTAACTTTAAGTTTGTTATGTTTGTTACAAGTTTGTTCACTATGTAAAATCTAGTGTCTTTAATTTTTTTACTAACTTTTCCACACTGAAATTCACGACTCACGTTTGTTTAGCACGACGTTTTTGTTGGTTATATTATGTATTTGTAGTAAGTATGAAAAAATTATTGGCAAAAAGGTAAGTAAATATTAAATTGAGCAAGTTTTCCTATTAAATATAGAGAAGTGTTATGTTTGTTTACACATAAAAGAAAAATATTTAATATTTCTTTAAGATGTCTAAATAACATTCTTATTGTTAAAAGATTGTTTTCTATCCGTCAACTTTCCATTTTGTTTGTGTGTTTAGAAAGGTTTAACAGAAAATATAAAGTTTGTGAATAGAATTGTTTATGCAACATTAATAACCGCGCCATGGCTAGAAATTGGCCTCAATGATTTGGGATCGAGGGGGATTATCCCTTTTTATAACATTAATAACCACATTAAAATTGCTAATAAATACTGTTTTTATAAATTTTGCAGTTTCTTTTTTAAGTTTATTTAAACGAGTAATAAAATACGATTTTACCATTATAAATCGTAATATCGTATATATTTTTAAATATTATAAGGAAGTAGTATTAGGGTCGTATGACACTATGCTAAAATTATAACTAATTTCAGTAATTAAGAACATTTTAATCTTGCATAGTATCATACAGAAACTGCAACATTTTGTTGCAATTTGTGTATGATACTATGCCAGATTAAAAAGTTCTTAATTAATTACTGCAATTAGTTCTAATTTTAGTATAGTGTCATATACGACCCTTAGAATGTAGTTACAAAAGCCTGCGCAAATTGGCATCTGTTTTACCTGCGGTAGATTATATAGTATGTTTCTGAGGACAGATCCACTTTATTTATATAGACATTCAAAAAACAATTGATCTCTGAAATTAGAAAGTTTTGGCTTTTCAGAGGTATTAAATAAACTATTCACTTCTTTTTTAAATGGCAAAAAATGTATGGTCAGGTATCAATGTTTCATTTCGAGATCGCTTTCTTTTACATCGGGTGTTCAACAGGGATGTAATTTAAGTCCAATATTATTTTTATTTTTTATTAACAGTCTTCCTGTAGTCATTACTTGTGAGCATTTATTATTTACTGACGGTTTAAACTGAAACAAACTCTCCTGTAGATTCCATTCACCTGCGGGAATCCACAAGTCGAATGATTCATAATAAACTCAATATGTCTGGAAGTATAGTCGTTACGATATCAATTGGAACCTGTAAATCTTAAAGCACAGGACCGTATGCACTTCTCCTGAAATTTGTTTATATGCTTTGACCATAATTCGTAATTTATACTAGAATAGCAATTCGGCGAGTCCGGTACTGGTGGTGTATAATTGACGGCGGCGCGCTGGTCATCAAAGCAAACCTGTATTGGTCCACTAGGTCGTAAATAATTTTTTTGTATGGTACACGGGTTCACTTAGCTTTGCCGCTTTGCCAGTGCAGTGCAGAGCATTGCTTGGCGGGGTATGTTGTTGATATAATACGTATTATTATTTATTAGTTGATATTATTATTTGTTCATATCGTAACCAGTAAAAGGTAATAGTTATTAAAATAAATGTTATATGTAATTATTTAGTAATTAGCGTGGCTCTCTGGAGACTCTGAAGCGGAGGATAATTAAATAAATCGGAAAAATCTCCAAATAGTGGAACCGGCTTTTGTTGAAAGTATCAAAACAAATTCAGAGTTTAAAAACAAAGATTTACACGTAAAAAGTCAACGTATTATATTAAATATATATGAATGTTTGAAAATTAAAAATAGTGAACAATGTGATAAAAAAGTTAGAAAACGGATTAACGAATTAACCACGATATTAAAAACGACAATTTATCCTGTAATTAAAGAAGGATTGATCACGGTACAAAGAGGAAACGGAAAAATACAAAATTAAAGAAAATTGACGATTTTACCAGATGTAATGCGGCGCACAATTTATAATATGTATAAAGAAAATAAAGTGCCTACTTTAAACATGATTCGAGATAAATTAAGCGATTATCCTGATTATAATTATAAATCTTTAGATATTTTACGACATGCTTTATTACAATGCAATTTTAAACATAAAGAACTTGACATTGCGTAGAATTTATGAGTTAAATGTTTTTATGTGGTTCCAATTGAGATCGTAACAACTATAACGTTATTGTCATATTCTAAATCTCGAACAGATTTCCAATTTTCGTTCAACTTTCTACTCTGAACCACGAAATAGTCTTCAATCGATCTACGCAGGGTCAAAATATCAAAATAAGTATCCATGTCCGAAGAAACTCAAACTCAAGACTCTACTAGAGTTCGCAAAGAAGCTCCCAACTACTATAAACCTATATTAGAGGTAATTCCCGAGAGAATGATGAAATTCGATATTATTTATACCTGCAAAATTAATTTTATTCAAGGATTTGGATATAATACGAGACGAGTATATTTTGAAAGCAAACTCACTTTTATCGATCGAACATGGCCTTTTCCGATACACGAACTTTCAAAAGTCTGCAAGGTGTTTTTTAGTTGTGTCTAAAATCGCATACAGTTGGATTATAATTATGTTATCACATCTGCCACATTCGTTGTTTACCTTATTTGTTTAACCTTGGAAATTAAAATTTTATCTTTTCTGCAAGATGAATTTTATTCAAGTAAAGGTTATTCTCAAAGTGATCTACTACGTCGATTTAATTTTAAATTATTGGAAACCATACTTAATTAATACACTTATTTGACATTTACTTCTGATAATTTAAATAGTATATGTAACTAGGAAGCTCATTTAACTTGTGGATTTCTTGGTTTGCTTTTAAATATAAAATTTGAAGCTTATTTTCAATTTTTTCGTATTGGTATTCTTATACACGTACCTTAATAACGATCACTTTAGTAAATTAATGTTTTAACAAGTAACATTTCTATAAAGACTACTAATTTAGGTGAAGACGGACAATGATTCGTTAAACGTCGCATTAATCAAGCTTTGGATTCTAATATTAGAAGTCCCTAACATTCTAAAATCGCTTCTCCAGAATTTTAAATTGAAATACTTACAATATAAAAAGTTTCTTCAAAGCTCAAGTGACGGTTAATTACTCTATTTATGCGAAGCTCGACCTTGCTCTCAAAATAAAGGCATTTGCATGTCTGAATCAGTTACTTTTAAATATTAAATCCTCTCGATGGGCGTTCCGGCGTGGGTGAAGTCCTGACGCGTTGTAAATGTAACGTTGATTTTTTTAAAAATATGTATAATTGAAAAAATATCTGTTAAGGCGGCCCAAAGTGACGCAAATCGACATTTTTCTAGTAAAAATTCGACAACCTTCATGTAGATAAAACTGCTTAAATTTTTTGTTAAAACACTTTTCAAAAGCTGTTCATTTGTGGATTTCTGCAGAACACTAACACGTGATATAGACAAAATTATAAAGCTAAAAAGGCGTAAATTCACACTTTTTACGCCCGAATTTTTTTGACAGTACGCATATTGCATTTACACACATTAATTTTAAACTCATAGACCATAAACACATAGACGTTAAATCAAAACCCGACAACCCATAAACCCTAAATCCATAAAAACTACACTTACTTTACTACTTACAGAAGTAACGCTCTTAGAAGCGACAATTTTTTAACAAAGACTGAAAATAAACAATACAAATCAATACAATTCAAATAAATTAAAACTTAGCTGTTTTGATTTACATATCTTATTTGGATATTTGAACTAGATTGAAAAATTCGTATGCGATCGGAGTTAAAGGGACTACAAATATTAAGAACTTTTTCATATTGTCTTTTAAGCTAGTAAAATATAATTGATTCAATATAAGAGAAATATGGATTTAGAACCCGTATCTTTTGTGTCTACCGATTTAGGACTTTATGGATTTGGTGTATTATGAGTTTATGGATTTTGGATGAATTTTGAGTGGATGAACATAATTTGTGGATTTAGGGATTTAGGATTTATGGGGTTGAAGTTAATGGGTATGGCGGACGGGATAAGATTAGTGGGTTCCTATTTTATGGTCAAAACTTTGGGGCATGGATTTAAGGTCTATGGGTTTGTGAAATATGAGTTCATGGGTTTAGGGTTTATAGGTTAGAGTTTATGAGTTGTCGGGTTTTGATTTAACGCCTATGGTTTTCAGTCTATGCAATATACAACCTTTCCAGAAAATTCGGGAATAAAAAGTGTGCATTTAAAACTTCCTAGCGTTATAATAAATTAACCTATTTCACAAGCTCATTTTCTGCAGAGATCCGCAAAAGTACAATTTCTGAATGGTGTTATAAAATTTAAGCAGTTTTATCTAAATGCGAGCTGTCGAGCGAATTTTGACGCAAAAAATGATGATTTGCATCACCGTAGGGCGATTACATTGGCTGGAGATTCATACGAAGATCTGTTCCTACCAAACGTCAGATTAAGAATTTGTACTGTCTTCGAAGAGATTTTCATACGAATTCGCAACCAACGTAAACTTTTATCAGTTTGAACTGACCACTCTTTTTCTGTTTATCTTTACATCTGGAATATGGAAGAGGTCTTCAAAATGCTCTGGACGTACACAATGTTACGAATGGTTTTTACGATTTAAAAGTGGCTGTCAGTCAATTGGAGATGATCCTCGACCAGGAAGATCTTTGACTTCAATTGATGACTCCCACGATCAGAAAGTAAAAAAATCTGTCGCTTGGAAATCGTCAATTGCAGAAGAGGTTAGCATCTCAATTGGGTCATGCCATGAAATTTTGTCTGAAAAATTGAACTTGCATCGAGTTAGAGCAAATTGATCTCTCATTTAGTAACCGAACAAGAGAAAGAAAATAGTGTGGACGTTTGTTGGCAACTCCTTGAACAATCCAATGACGATGAAACAGCCATTCAAAGGATCTTAACGGCAGACGAAGGCTGGGTTTACGACTACGACATTGAGACAAAAATTCAATCATCACAATGGACTGGCAAAGAATCTCCACGCCCAATGTCAAAGTAATGCTCAGTTTTTTCGACTTTAATGGAATTCTGCATTTTGAATTCCCACCTCAAGGTGAAACAATGAACTGTGTGTACTATCAAGGTATTTTACAACAGTTACTGGAAAAAATCCGCAAAAAGAGACCACGTTGTGGTGAGACAGCTCAAGGTTCTTGCACCATGACAATGCGCCTGCACACACAGTTTTGTTAATTCGTCAGTTTTGTGCCAAACATGAGATTACTCTCTTCCCTCAGCCTCCTTACTCGCCAGACTTAGCCTCTGCGATTTTTTATTATTGAAAAGCAAATTTGACACGGACTTTAGAGGCCATTTCAAATGAAGGACTGCTTCGCGAAATAGAAACACCGCTGGGAAAAGTTATGAATAACAAATATTTCATATATACAAAGTGTATTAATAAAAAAAAATGATTCTATTAATTTAAGAAGCAATAGTGTCAGTCTAATGAATCAGTTATTAACTGTTCATTACGTTTTCCCACTAGACGTTTAATTACTAAAAGAGAAATTATTCGAATCGTGTCAAATCGTGCGTTTCTAAAAATTTTAGAGTGTTCTGTGTCTTGAAGTAGGTACCACACGTAGAGCTGATAATCTAATCTTTTATGTGAATAAAGTTCATTCATGTTACATGCTAGTGTAGTTATTTCAAAATGTACATCTTATGCAACAGTGAATTTGCTGAAGTCAGTTTTATGTTTTACAAAAACACGGAAATATCTTACAGCTAAGATAATAAAACACCTTAATCAGGATCTTGCAAATTAGGCACAATCATCTTGTGAGTGCCAGAAATGATGCTCCTTGGAAAAAGGAAACTTAACAAACGGAAAACATGAACCGCATTCTAATGTAAGAACGAGATAACAGGTTACTTATAAGGGATATAAAAGGAAGTAAGACAAAAGAATTTCATCAATCAAACTGGAAACGAGACTTCTAAGAGAATACCTTTTAATATAAGCAGCTTCATTATATAACTTCTTTGCTCTTTTTGCTGACGCTGATGTCGACTTATTAACATTACTTACTTCTTAAAAAATATATGTCGCAAACAATACGGCAGAAATTTCTCATCTCTCCTTTTATTTTAGCTTGTAACTCAGATGAATGACAATGTACTTTTTTCTACCTGAAAAGTTAGTTGTGCTTATTTGAAATTGTTTTGTCCGAAAGTAAAATGAAATCGTACCTAATTTGCTTGTACCTATGTTGCTTATTTATGGGTTTGTACGTATAAATTCAACTCATTAAGAAAAACAAAATAAAAAATATAGCAACATATTGTTATATACGAAACTAGAAATAATAATTAAAATTTGTACAAATTCTAACATTTATGAATAACAATAATATTCAGATACCCAGATGACAGCAGGTTCTAGAGATGTTGTCAGTGTCATTCGTTGCTCTCAACGAGAAATTCCGTTTCAGATCGAAGTCATTGGAGACCATCAAGACCAGATCAAGACCATAGTCATTGGATTGATATAATTCCAGTACATATACCTCTTTCATACCAAATAAGTGGAGAAGTTGACACTCCCCGCTGACAGAATGTCTGTATGTGATTTTAGAAACAAATCGTAATAATTTTACCGACAAAATGGTTAGCAATTTATTTTGAGACAGGGCAATGTAATTTTAAATTTTCGTGATACCATTGTTCCAATTGATATGGGACAAGAAATGTGGTACATTAAAACATCTGTTAGTGATCACCTGTATCAAGCGACCACTTCTACATAACGACCGATTTTGAATTCTTTGAATTTACAAATAAAAAGCCCCTTGTTTCTGGACCCCCCAATAAGATCTTTCTCTTAAACTACCGCGGCTACCAAGTTACTGAATTTTTCAGCATAGGACAATGTTAAAACCCCTTCCATTAAAGAGCAATTAAGTACCCTCATAAAAGCAGGTAGAAGATTATTTAATGATAGGGGGTTCACAAAATTTATTTATAAAAACCAAGGTAATCTGGTTTTAATATCAATTCTAATTTGTATTCTTAGGTGTTAACGTAAATACAATGACACGCATTTTGAGCATGGCGGTGAAAAGGAAACGTCTTTCTAGGGTAAATTTAAGGTAAAATATACCTAAATGTAAAATTAGTTCTGAGCATTAGGTGTTATATTTGTAACCAAAATTAGACTAAAAAATGAGACACCATTTAGGTTTTATTTACGTCAAGGTTTGGTAAAATTTACCTCTACTCATTAAGAAAGAAATTAGACTTAAAGATTAGGAGTTTGGTGTAATATTATTACGGAATATATTCTTGTGGATAGTTTTCAATGTTTAACTTTATCGTTAGAAATTAGGAAATAATGACGTTAATGTTTCTTGAAAATTGCACAAAGGCACTGATAGAAATGAGATTATTAAACTTTTTCTCTAGAATAATGCATGTAGCGCATATTAAAACTTTTATAACAAGTATACAACATTTATTTAAAAAAATCACACATCTCCACACTCATTATTCACTGAGTTTAACTGGAAGTTGCTTAATACACCATATACATCTATGATATAAAGGTTATACTGAATTACTTATAGATTATTATATGTTATAGGCTTTATGTTTCAATTGTATAGTGGGGAAGATTGTTGTACAGGGTTCCCCATATTAGACTATCCAGTTTAAAAGTCGAATAAAAACTTTCTGATCAAAGTAAATTAACATTTTAATGGACTGACATGTAGCTAATTTTATGGGATTTATGACTGAAATAAATAATAATTCAATTTTTAAAGATCATATCTTCCAAATGCCCTCCTTCGACTTCAATGCAATTTTGAATTCTAAGTTTAAAATTTCGCATTACTCGACGAAGCAAATCAAGCCAATATTACCAAATGATGCTACACCATTAGGATCACATTTTAACAAGTAGGCGCTTGTCTCTAAGCAACGACAAAAGTAAACACTTCATTGTTTTAGTCACAAATGTCACAAGTTAATTTAATTTTCATTTTTTAACAATGTTCATTGCGTTATGAATTATTCAATTCAAGAGCGTGTGTTTTCCGTGGAAGTCTACATTAGAACTGGTTCAGTGGAAAAAATTCGGCGTACATTTCGACAGCAGTTTGGAAATAATAATAGGGGCGATGCACCAACACGCGTTACAATTTCGGCATGGGTTCGCCATTGGCGTGAAAATGGCTCTGTGCAAAAGATTAAAAAACCTAGACGTCGAAGAACGGTGCGTACGGCTGCAAATATTGAATGAGTGAGAGCTGCCTTCACAAGAAGCCCTAAGAGATCTGCTAATCGGCAATCACTTGACCTAGGAATATCCAAGGGAAGTCTCCACAGAATTATGCATAAAGATTTAAAATTTCACCCTTATAAATACCAAATGGCGCATCACCTCAGTGATACAGATAAAGAAGCGAGGTTGACATTTTGTCAAGAATTTTTAAATCAGCACCATGAAGGAATACATAATTTGCTAATGAGCGACGAAGCAAATTTTCATTTGGACGGTGTTGTTAACAAGCAAAACTTTAGGTACTGGGGAGCAGAAAATCCTCACGAACTGTTTACCAAAAACCTCCACAGTCTAAAAGTCGTTGTGTGGTGTGGTGTAGCATCATTTGGAATTATCGGTCCTTATTTTTTTGAGGATGAAAATAACCGTCCTGTTACAGTTAATTCCGAGCGCTACATAAACATGTTGCAAACGTTTCTTATCCCCGAACTAACTAGACGGGGACTACTAAATGGTGCCATATTATTCCAACAAGATATAGCTACAGCTCACACAGCCAGAAACACTATGAGGATTTTGCGAGATTTTTTTGATGTCCGTATAATTTTCCGATTTGGAAATTTGAATTGACCCCCGAGATCTCCCGATTTAACAGCCCCAAATTTTTTTCTCTGGGGATACCGGAAGCAAAAAGTTTATGCAAGTCGTCCAGCAACAATTCTGGAGTTGAAAGAGCAGATTCGAAATAAAATTGCAGAAATAAATGGAGATTTGCTGCGTCGAGTGAAGCAAAATTTTTAACTTAGAATTCAAAATTGCATTGAAGTCGAAGGAGGGCATTTGGAAGACATGATCTTTAAAAATTGATTTATTATTTATTTTCGTTATAAATCCCATAAAATTAGCTACATATTAGTCCATTAGAAAGTTAATTTACTTTCGTCAGAAAGTTTTTATTCGACTTTTAAACTGCATAGTCTAATTATATGGGGATCCCTGTATAAAGATCCGAATTTGTATATAACAATGGTATTAACAGAATTATTCGTTTTCAAAATGATTGTGTTTCCGTTTTTAACGTACAAAACGCGTCTTATAATGGTTAAGTGATCGTCACCTTTCGATGCATACTCGGTTATGATCGTAAAATTTCCGACAATATGCTGTGCATTGACTACTCACTTCCAGTTTGATGAAAATAAACAGTATAAGCACATGTTTATAATATAAATGAAAGAAAAGAGGCTCAACCTCTCAGGAGATGCTTCATTCTTAAGGTGAAGAGTTATAGTACAAAATCTTAAGTAATACAAGAAAATACGAGTGCATCGTTACTAAGAAAATAAATTGGACAGTTTTGGGAGCGATTTGTCATCATTTTTAATACCTAAATGTTCGTTATATGTTTACATTAGAACCTCAGCTTGTAATTACAATTATATAATAAAATTTCTGAAAACCTAATGTTATGACATTTTTTTATGTTTTTAACTAATACAGAGTATATAACAGTTTAATACATCTATTATTATAAAACTTATAATTATTATCAGATGTTCTAATAATGATATGGCACATATGACACTTTAATAACAGTTATTGCTATCATTTCATAAAGGGTATAAAAAACGTTGTATACTAGTTATACAATAAATAAAGATACGGTTTATAGTCACTATACAATTGTGTAGGTAATACACTTTTTATATCCAATATTAACCTGTTTATTTGTCACATATATTATGTATACATACATACATTGTATGTCCTTATATAGAATTCTAATAAAGAATAAAGCGCATTTCTTTCAGTAGGTAAATTAAACTTAAGTGCCATTTTTAAGGAAAGGCTTTAAACTGATAAAATAAACGAATTGTCTTGATTAGGTCGTGGGTATTATAGTTTTCAGAAGAAGGAGTCGGAGATAATTTGTATGAAGGCTTGAAAAATTATTTATTTAGTTCGATGTTAGATACTTTTTTCAATAACACCCGTACTTACTAAATGAATAAATTATTTCCTGTTACAGATAATTTATTAATCACCATCTAATATCTTTATCTAGATATTTGTTTGATAAAAATTTAGGATTTTTTTAAAACTAATTTGAAATAATGCCTTTAACGTTCATGAAATTCTAAATTCAATAAAATCAGAAAACGTTGACATTTTTACATTTTTTTATTCATCTCTTTTATCTATGAATTCGAGATGTGTGAATATTGAAATTTAAATAATAGTCTGTGTTTCTGCATGTGGAATATCGACTGGGGATGCAATAATTTTCTTTTTGTATTTTATTATTCCATCTGCTGTATTTTATTCCGTTCCTGTCCAGAGTCTGGTTAAAATTTTAGTCGGATTTTAGTTCGAAGGGAAATTTCAATCGAAATAGGATTTAGCTTTCAACAAAAATATGTATGCGCATTTACATGCTCAATGCGGAAAAGAGCGGCCAGGGGAATATAAGGCGCATCTCCCGTAAATTGAGTTTAGTGAATTATTATTTAAATTCCAATTTTTCACGTAGGCATAGCACAAGGAGTGCGGAAATATATTCCGTCGCGGAAATCCTTTTTAATTTAAGAGCTATAGAAAATTGCTTGAAAACAAAAGGAAAGTGAAAATATGAGACTCCGTGAAAGTGATCGAATAGACGTTCAGTTAATGTGACACCACTGCCATATCATTTCCTGTGTGTCATGTTTTTTAATATATTTCGAACATATTACTTTTGATATAACATTTTCTGCAGCAGGATTTGGGGCTGGTAAGCTGTACCTAAAAAATACCTAAACGAAATGAAAAAATATGTAGGCGTTTTATTCGTTGGACGGGGTTTTCTGAAGAAAAAAACATATTGTACACAGTTGTAGATAAAAAAATACGAGACACGTATATTTTCTGTCAATAAACAATTTTTTCGAGAATATTTGTTTCAATAAATTATTTTTAAACCAGTTGAAGATAGTTTATTATCGATCGCCGATATTATAAAAAAAATTGTAAAAAATTTCTTGCAAAAACTGTTTTTGAGGGAAAGCCTTAGGGGGGCCTTTTACCCCTATAAAATATTTATCGACAAAAAAGAAAATATACATGTTTTATATTATTTTGTCCTCCAGCGAAATTTCACTGAAATCTGATATTTAGATAACCTTCCTTGTAAGTGCAAGTGGGTAGTATGAAAGTTCACCCTATTTATGGAGTAAAGAATTTAGAACATCAAATTATCAATGTCATGCTGAAGTATCTCGATTATTATTGAAAATAGGAAGTTGCGGTGTCTGTGAACGTTGACCTACTTTTTTTGAGAAACTTTCTGGTAAAACAAATTTTCGATGTGTTTTTTAGTTAAATACTCGGGTATGACTAACAATAATAAAATGGGTCCCACAACTTTAAATATAAAAGTAAAATAACCAAATAAAATGAAAATAACTCGAAATCTATTCGGTGTACGAAATAAAACTCTATGTGAAGACTTTGGTAGGAATATAATTTTATTTATAATGTAAGTTCAAACTAATTCATTGACATAGACATTTTGATCATTCTGAAATAATCATAATGCCTACGCTAATGGTATTTTGATGATAACATTATATTTGCAATACTGTCTGTAATAAAAATATTCCATAAATTATATTTTTAACACAAATATTCATAAGGTTATTATCGATTTATTCAACTGTAATGATTAGCGGATTTTGAAATGAAGATAATAACTCTAAAATGGTTCGTTTTTCTAATAAAATCGAATAGGTATTTTTCCTTAGAAACAAAATACTCAGTAGCGTCGAAATTTCGAGGTTCCGAGTAAGACCGACTCCCCTTATTTCCGCTACTGATTGATGTTGGTATTTGTATAAGTTAGCAAATATTTATCTCTATATAAACATTAAGGAGTTCGTGAAATTATCCCCGTCTTTGTCGCCAAATTTAAAATCGTTTTATCAGTAATTTTTAAGCTATTTTCAAGCAAAAAATTTAAATTTATAAGACACATTTACAAGATATAAAAAAAAAATTTGAAACGTAACATCTTGAAGTTTGATAAATAGTAGAAATTTAAAAGTTTTTTTACTGTCACAAATTTGTAAGTCATTTAAAAGTATTTATAAGCCCTAAATTAAACTTTGTAGCTCACTCGTTGAGGAAATTATAAATACTAAAAGAATGGAGGCCAATTTCCTGAAGATAAATTTCAAAGAGAAAATACAGTATTTGGAATTCATAAATTAGAATTTGTAAATATCCTATTCTGGAGATATGTAACGAAGAAACTCGATAATGAAGTTATTCCCGCATTGTAGGATAATTTAAAAAAAATGGATCGGAAATAATCTGCTCCATTTATATGCCGACATTCGTCGTTAGACATGTCCTGGATGAGATATTTACAAATTCAAATTTATGGCTTACAAATACTTGTATTACCTCTTGGATTCACATATATTTTGAAATATATTGAAAACTCTTCTCAAGATGTGCTTAATCTCAAGTTATCAGTCTACTTCAAACGCCTCCAGAAATATTTGATATTTGCTAAAAATCAAGTATTCTATTACCCTATAAAACCTGAAGCACCATGTATTTTAGCAATAATATTTTGGCGTTGACCGCTAAAATTAATAATAAAATTAGTACCGTAAAAGAATTGTATAAAATTTTCTACTATGCATGTACATACCTGTATATGCTTAAGCAACAATATAAAAAATATCCACCATCGATTTTTGCGTGCTTATTAGAAACAATAATTTACAAAAATGTGATACTGGCTGCTTTATTGGAATAGAAGCAGAGAATAAATCCAGAACAATTTCAAGAATTTGTAGTATAATTTTCGGAATACTGGTTCATCGACCTGTTCGATTTTTTTCTGGATGTACACATTCTTTAGGCCAGAATAGAGTGTTTAATTAACTTTATCAAAAATGTTTCATTAAGACTCGATTGTTACTAACGCGGAGAGTCAAACCTCAACTATGTCAGTCTCTCATACTTACTCAATCGATTTGCTCCATCCTGCCATATTGGCAAAGTGATTGACTACTTCCTTCCTACGAGTACATCCAAAATAACTTTAATATTAATGATATTTTTTAAAGCTGTAAACACCATTAATTATTTCCCTCTTGATCTTCCTTATTAAGCGTCGTTAAGAGGAAGGGTACTTTGGTAAAGCAGGTATATGTTTTGAAAATAACGATATCTTTTACATAATATTATTAATATCTGAGAAAGAAGTTGTAAATTTGCGTCGATTTCAAATCCCTTTATATCATTTATTAGTTTTAAGAATTTTTATTGTTACTTCAAAGAAATAAAAACAGTGGAATGTTGAGTATAGGAGAAATAAATCAAATCAATTTTTTTTAATAAAACAAAGAAGTAAATATTTTTCCTATTTGAAAAAGTGGGGAAGACAGAACACCGTGTTAGAAGAAACCTTAAAGATCTAAATTCAGATGATATCCATATGAGTTTTGACTGACACTGAGTTTTCACTAACGTCTTTATTAACAAAAGTGCCAATTTTGGAAAAACACAACGTAACAGACAACGATGAAAATTTAGTAGTCTGCACCAAATGAACCTTCGCTTCCTTCAGGTATCAGTTTAATGAACAAAATGTAGTAGCAGCTATGGGTTCACCCTTATCTTCAGTCCTGACAAATATCAATACGTAAGCTTTCAAAAAGAAGGCCCTGATGGAGTCGGCAACAATGAATCTATGAATCAGAACTGATTAGAAATTACATCAGTTACAATCAGCTCTCGGAGAAAATGGATATACTAATAAAACTATTAAATATATTACATAGTAGAATTATGAAAAAGTGAAACATTTGACAACAAAAATAAGATCCTGATAATATAGTAGTACTAGTAGTAATAGTAGTAGTAATAGTAAATGGGCCGGCTTCTGCCTGGAAATTAGGCAACAGGTGGACCTTTTTGCCTATCCTGCCGTCCCTCCTCGAACGCTAATGAACGCCAGGATTTTGGTCTATGGCATCCTCTTGCAACTCGTCGTTACCAAAGACTTTATGCCTCAACCTCGCGAAGGCTGCGTAAAATATGGATAGGGGTATTCTAACTTTTCGACATATTGAGGATAAATCATCCTCAATTCCTATTAAATGCCTCCTGAGTCTGCAATTCAGTCAGAACCCTCACCATTTGGTTTAGAATTCTTCGAGTAGCGCTCAGCAGCCATCTCGTCTTAGGTTAGGCCCCAAGCCATGGGCTTACCTACATCCTCTATTCATCCTCTGGTTTTGAGCTAATGTTTGATAGGCTCATTGGTTAAGGGCCCCGTTAAAGCTACATCCTGTGATTATACGATTGGTTCAAGTCCCTGGTCAGGTCCACTGAATTCAAGATGAACCAGTTGGTTTGCTTTCTCCTTGCCTTGCCAGGAACCTAAACTTACTCTACTTCTCTTTGTCTGGAGAGTGACTCCAGGGCATCTCCGCATTCCTGAACAAGAACGAGCCTTGTCCTCGGGGAGCTAACCGTCCTGAGTGCGACTTAACTGTCAGAGCAGATAAAAATCCTTTTTACACGGTTCCTTACCTTCTCCTTACTTGCCACCATCGAAATACTTTTGCCTGAAAGACTGTAGTATACATACCCAGCAAACATTTTTCCTGAATACCACTGCCTTCCTGCGTATTGATAGCTCTTAATAAAATACCGCATTAGAAGAGAGCTTGCAAAAGGCCTACGGTAGATACGTTAGTATGAAGTTAAATGGACAGTATCAAACAACGAAATCAGAAGTTATGAACGGAGTAGCATTTCAACAGACTTAATAAATATCAAAATTCTAATAAGAGAAGAGAAGTAACAAAAATGTAGAAAATTTAAACAATATCTATCGAAACAACGGTTTTCTTCAGATTCCCGAAAACGCCATGAATTCGTATACAGGGTGTTCAAAAAGTTTGGAACCTCCCCTCTATTTCAGAAAATACTGCTCAGTTAAGAAAATGACTAGGACAAATGTAGCAGGGTTTTGAGTGAACAATCCAACGGTGACCTTGACCATGACCTTGAAGGTCATTTAGAGGTCAAGTTGAAAATTTTAAATAGAACCGTATACTTTTGACCCCGGAAATGGTAAGAGCGGAAAATTTTACGTTCGAATGTGACCTTGACCATGACCTTCAAGGTCATTTAGAGGTTAACCTGGAAATTTTAAATGGAACTGTATATTTTTGACCCTGGAAATGGAAAAATTGGAAATTTTTACGTTCGGATATGAACTTTACCGTGAGCTTCTAGGTTTTTTACAGGTCAAGTCGATTTTTAATTAATGACCCGATATTCTTCGTTCTTTTCATTTTCGGGATCAAAAGTATACGGTTCTATTTAAAATTTTCAACTTGACCTCAAAATGACCATGAAGGTCATGGTCAAGGTCACATTTGAACGTAAAATTTTCTGCTCTTACCATTTCCGGGGTCAAAAGTATACGGTTCCATTTAAAATTTTCAACTTGACCTCTAAATGACCTTCAAGGTCATTGTCAAGGTCACCGTTGGATTGCTCACTCAAAACCCTGCAACTTGTGTCCTAATCATTTTTATGTTTGAGCAGTATTCTGAGATAGAGGGTGGGGTTCCAAACTTTTTGAACACCCTGTATAAAGAAAATATAAATACTGATTAGAGGTTCCTGTATTCAGTTTGGGAGTTTATTCTGAAGAGAAGGGGGGTATGTATCTCGAAATCAAGAAATTCATGCCAACAACGTTACAGTAAGCGTAGAAACTGTTAAGCCAATGTCTTTACAGTAATCATTGCAATTAATATTCATATTTTTCCCCATACTAATAGTGATATGCAAAATGTATCTTTACATACAGATTCAGAGATATCAAAATCAGGCAGTGGTAAAACACGAAAAGAGTTTTTAAGCACAATAAAAACCTTTTTCATTTCCCAGTATTGTAGGTGTGAATAACATTTTAATTTGCATATTCAGGCAGTAACTGGCAGAAATCCAGCACGTAATGTTCTGGTAATATCAGAAAATATGCGATATAAAGTTAGCCTTAGGTACATTCTAGGGATTACGAGATTACCTTCTTGGCAGCGCGGATATTAAAAAATTGCATTAACATTCACTCTACATAGTGACTGCTGCAATATTAAGATCTGAATTATGGCCTTTATATTCACAGCGATAGAATCCAATTTACTGAATAAGACCAGTTAAATTAAAATACCATTAGGCACACTAAAATCCATTTGATTAAGATTTTATTTGACGCTTGTGAGTATTCCAAAAGCAGAAGTTTCAATTGTAATGGTATCATTGTATAAAGGAATTGAAATAAAATTTAAATGTATGAAACTACCTCAACAAAAACGTTTTAATACAATCTTTTCCGAATAGCTGCAAGCATAGAAGAGCACCTACTGATACTTTATCGTTACACTTCTGTTACATTTTTCGTTTTCCATTCTGATAAAGTTAGGATACATTCATCTTGCTGTCATTACTTATGTTTATTACTGTTTTACGCCTACAATTAATAATAATTTTATAATGATAATACGTAATATATTTAATATTATTCAGTGTATACATTTTGCAACAATAAAAACAGTAATATAGGATGCTTCTGAAATAAATACGTTTTTTGAAAACGATGATAGAGGACACCAAATTAAGCAACTTTTATTAAGCAACTGTTGGTCTAAAGCATTATGCATACGTATATTGAAAAAAATATCACATGAAAGTTTAAACAAATTTAAAGCTGTTCCTGGTGCGGCAGCCAACGGTACCTTTGAAGCTGCCACAGTACGAAAGCGTTAATGGCGGCTTTGACGATTTAAATTTTATGTTCGAAAATGCTAAAATTTATTCAAATCTCGTTAAAAAGTAACAAAAATTTAACGAATAAACGAATTACTTACCAATAGACGATATAGGTACTAATAAACACGCTTCCAAACGACGGTCAAAATTCTGTCACCAAAAACATAACACCATACATTCACTGAAAATCGTTGCTGGAACCGAGATCTTTGTACAACGTGAGGATTTGCATCACACTAATACTGAATATTGTGAATGGTTAGGTAATACTGCAACAAACAACGCACGTGCACAAGATGCACAGGGTCGGGTTACATTTATGGTTAATTAATTTTCTCGAAAACAGAAGTGGCTTAATAAAAGTTGCTCATTTTCGTGCCCTTTATCGCCATTTTCAAGAAACGCATTTATTTCAGAAACACCCTGTATTCCTCATGGTTAATAAGTTTTAGTACGTCGCTTTAACATATTAAATAGCTTCATGCCACATTTATAAATAAAATATTAAAATCTTTACACAATCTTAAAATTTAAATTAAACTCTTGACAATAATGTAATACCTACTGACTTGAAGACAGTCATTGGGTAAATAGATTTACTGATAAAGCATTTTTTCTTACTTTATTCTTTACATCTTATTTTTCTTGTTGGTATTTACATAAAAGTGTTCATCATTCTCACATTTGAATATTTACAAATGCAGAAAGCTGACTCGAGAGCTACGTTCGAAATGTTGAGACATTTACTTCAAGTGAGCAGTAGAAGCACTACTTAGTCGAGGCAATGAAGCACTAAAAAGGCCAAAAGTTCGGAATTTTTTCCATAAAGACGGATCGGAATGCTGTTTTTTGCATTCTCTTCGAAAAATTTTTTGTAAAAAATGTAGCTACTTTGTGTTTCTGACAAACCGGAAATTGCATTGCTGCAGCATCATTTGAATATTTACAAATGCAGAAAGCTGACTCGAGAGCTACGTTCAAAATGTTGAGACATTTATTTCAAGTGAGCAGTAGAAGCACTACTTAGTCGAGGCAATGAAGCACTAAAAAGGCCAAAAGTTCGGAATATTTTCCATAAAGACGGATCGGAATGCGGTTTTTTGCATTCTCTTCCTAAAATTTTTTGTAAAAAATGTGGCTACTTTGTGTTTCTGACAAACCGGAAATTGCATTGCTGCAGCCAAAAATGTATTCAAAAAATGCATTTTTTGATACGGCTTTTGAAAGATTTAATAACTTTGTAAATAAGAGTCAGAACTGGCCCAAATCGGGTACGCGGAGGTTTTCGAGGTCGCTGATCACGATTATGATGTTCAAATTGATCCCTCGAACACCTGGAGCTCAGGAACGCCGATGAACGTCATCTCCGTGGCACTCTCCCACAAATCACGCGGGGAAGGAGAGAAACTCGGCGCCCGGGTTTTTTTTTGGGTCACTGAATTCAAATATGCCGTCGTCGAACACCCCCCGGACACCTGGTGCGCCAGAACCTGGACGTGGACGTCATCTCCGAGGGTTTTCCTCACACAATCGAAGAATTCAGCGCTCCATAACGAGTTTGGGTTCGTCTTCTTCGATTGTGTGAGGAAAATCCTCGGAGATGACGTTCAGGCCGAGGTTCCGGTGCACCAGGAGTCTGGAGGTACGTTTTCGGGGTGAAATTTGGATTCAGCGCACCAAAAAACCCCCATAACGATTTTCGGTTCGTCTTTTTCGATTGTGCGAGGAAAACCCACGGAGATGAGGTCCGCGTCCAGATTCCGGGGTCGTTTTCGACGTGAAATTTGGATTAAGCGCCCCAAAAAACGCCCCCACAATGATTTTCGGGTTGTTTTTGTCAATCTTGTCAGGAAAATTCTCGGAGATGACGTCCACGTCCAGGTTCGGGCGCACCAGGTGTCCGGGGGGTGTTCAACCATGATATTTGAATTCGGCGACCCAAAAAAAACCCGGGCGCCGAGTTTCTCTCCTTCCCCGCGTGATTTATGGGAGAGTCCCACGGAGATGACATTCATCGGCGTTCCTGAGCTCCAGGTGTTCGGGGGGTCAATTTGAACATCATAATCGTGATCAGCGACCTCGAAAACCCCCGAGTACCCGCTTTGGGCCAGTTCTGACTCGTATTTACAAAGTTATTAAATCTTCCAAAAGCCGTATCAAAAAATGCATTTTTTGAATGCATTTTTGGTTGCAGCAATGCAATTTCCGGTTTGTCAGAAACACAAAGTAGCCACATTTTTTACAAAAAATTTTTGGAAGATAATGCAAAAAACCGCATTCCGATCCGTCTTTATGGAAAAAATTCCGAACTTTTGTGCTTCATTACCTCGCTTAACTTTGAAGTATTGCGTTGCTTTGATTTTTATTCGTACAAAGCTGATGACAGTTTTTCGTGTACTTTTGTTCATAATCTTTTGTTTTGTCATCAGAAATTGTTTTGACATCAACTTTGTATAATCCTTTACAAGCATTTTTTCATTTTTGCATTCTCTAAGAAAGTTTATTTTATTTCCATATGGATTAAACGAAATAAAAGTAGACTTGTCAGAAGAAAAACGTGCAGTTATTCAACTGCATTGCCTAGAAATACATATTTCAAAATGGCGTGATTCCTCAATTCCGTTATTAATGTTCTTCTCGTGCAGCATGTACAATTTTAGTTGGTTAGTTTCAGTTAATCTGAAATATGTACTTATAATAAATGACCTTTTTAAAATTTCCGCATAGATTTAACGTGGTTGGTACAGTTCTATATTTACTTAACAGGAACAGGAAATGAGACGCTTTTTAATGAAACTGCAACACGAACCCTAGCTTAACCTGTGTTTATTTTATCTACAACTGGTGTTTGACCAGCAAATGAAAAGGAAACCTTAAAATTTTTATTACAATGGGGAAAATTAATTGCGAATTTCTCGTTTATAGTGTACTTAGATTAAAAATTTTAATGTTAGTTTTAGCAAAGTATTTGAAAAATTTAATATGGGATAATCTGCAGCACATGATCCACATTTTTCTACAGCGAATAAAGCGGTATATTGACGAGTATAATATTTAATGAATGCCCATGAACAACTAGAATAAAATGTATAATCTGAATTTCAAAATTTTAATCTTCTAAAACACCAACAATTATGTGAAAGTTAAAAACAAATCGAACAAAAATTAGTGCATATTTATTCCATTTGACTTGTCGTAGTGATTATATTACATGAGAAATCTGTACTTTTCTCCAATGCGTTCATGATGAAAGGAACTAATTCGTTTAAACTTCTGGTAATTATTTTGTGGGAAAACGCTCGGACACGTCGATTAGTATTTTTAGTTGCGGATTTTTTGACATAAGTAAAAAGTCTAAATAGATCATTTTTTTAAAAGCTATCAAAAATAACCTGATACGACAAATTTTATCTTAAACAAAACAATTTTCTTCGTATTAATCGTTTTTCATTCCTTTACCCCTAGACCATTTTGATGTAGTATTATGTGACAATAAAAAACAAACTATCACCGGCGTTTAGTTTGTCGGTGTCATTTTGTTGGTTTCAAGTTTCATTTCAAAAATGCATTTATCTGGGAAAAAACCTGAATTCATCCTGATCGACCTCCAATTACTAGATCTACTGTCAGCAAAATTGAATTGAAATTTGCTGAGCTCGGCCACATTAGAGTTTTATCTAAAGGAAAACTAGCAGAAATATCAGAAGATTCTAAACTAGACGTTTTACTAGAAACTATATAATCCCCATGTAGCCGTTAGGACAATCTCCAGGAATTGTAATTTGTCATCGGGATCTGTGTCACAAATACTCTGAAATAAATAAATATCATCCTTATAAGGTTCAATTGATACTGAACTATTAGAAGACGATTTTGACCGAAGTTTACAGTTTTGTGAGCAGATAACTGAGATGAACAATCAAAACTTAGATTTCACCCGAAAGATTTTTTCTGATGACTACATTTGTTTTAAATGAACACGTAAACAGACAAAAACTGTAGATACTGGGCAACTGAAAATCCTCGTTGGACACAAGTCTGTCACACAAAGCGTCGTTAAAAAATAAATATTTGGGCAGGTATTGTCGAAAACCGAATTCTTGGACCTTATTTTTTGAAGAATATTTAAATGGAGAACGCTACTTAGACTTTCTTCAGTTTGAACTCATCCCCGCTTTAGCTGTTGTGTGTCCTAATCCACAAGATCCAGATATTCCTCATAATGATATATGGTTCCAACACGATGGGGCACTTCCTGATTTTGCAATTGCTATTCGGCAATTTCTTGACTTAACTTTCCCTAATAAATGCATTGGACGCAGAGGTCCTATTGAGTGGCCGCCAAGATCACCGGATTTAAACCCATTAGATTTCTTCTTATGGGGTTATTTGAAATATAAAGTTTATGTGAATAGAATAGAATATTGATGGCCTGAAACAGAGAATACGCTAAAAATAAGACTTATTCCACATTTATTATAAAGCAATTGTTAGTTAAATATTGTTTTATGATTAAACATTATTTTTTTTTAATTTATCACATTTCAAACGTCATTAGTACGAAAGCCGCTGATTTCAGAGATATGATATGTTATACAAAGTGTTCAGAATTTATCGTACAATTCAAAAATGGTATAGTATAGTAATATAACCGGGTGTTCTATTAAAAAAAATCAATGATGATGACTGCATAAGTTGAAGCTTGGACAGGGAAACTCAAACTGAAACTCAGACATGGAAGCTCAAACTCTAACAGTTGGTAAAATAAAGCTGAAGCGCCGCCAGGCAATGCAATTGAAGCTCAGGAATCTTTGGACCATATTCAACTGAATTTTTCTTGTCCGGATTAGGGATGTGTAAAAAGTAATTTTCCTGCCATTATTACCTGCCAGAGTAGTTAGATGTGGGTCTGTTATTGGGGGATAAGTAGGGCGGTGGTTGGGTCACTTTGGACTAAAATCGATAGAATTTTGTTTTTTTAGCCCAAAGCTATAAAAATGCATTTAAAAAAATCCAAATGGATCGAAAACCACGCTTAATGACCCTCCTCCTTTATAGAAACAGTTTTAGTTTTTATGGGGTATCCAAATACTTAAAATTTGGAACACATATTATGAAACACTCTCTACGGCTGAGAAGATATACTTGATATCAGTATCAGTTTATTTACGCTATTTTTAGTACGATACGACGAAAGTTCATGAAACATCCCGTGCATTTTGTACATGTTTGAAGAGAGTGCTTCTTGTATGTAAGATGTGATGAATCTATCTCAAATCGAGGAGGGACACATGAGGATTTCGTTAGAACTTCTAAGGTGTAAGTACTTGGATGTGCTAAGGACGTACAGGAATTTAAAAAGATGTACAGGATCCACTCGGGATTTACCGGGAATGTACTTGTCTGGGAGAATGCCCAACGCGTTGCTTTTTTCTCATAGTTCTAAGGTGAGCTGCTGGATAGAGTGAATATTATCGTCATATTGCGGTTCTAATAGTGAAAGAGTATTTCCAAATTTTTCAGAGGCATCTCAGATTGAGGATATTGCTTCAGTTTTTTTATAAACGAACCTACTAAATTAAGACATAAATTTGAAATTTTGAACAATTTGAACAAACTCATCTTGTCCGCAAGATGCGCAGATCAAGAAGAGAGTCCGCAATAGGAGTAACAAAGACAGCAGAACTTAGTAATAGAGTAAGTAGCTCCTATGCAAAAATTTTGCTTAGATCTGGTAAATATAGTTAATGAATGTTTTAAATTATATATTTAAATATTTGAGCAAAATATCAATGAATTTGGTCAAGCTGTACTTAGTACTTGAAAATAATTGATAGTCATTTATGTTACAAGATTATGGAAAACAACTAACCCGCACGCTATATGCTCCGCCAATCATTGTTGAACTACACCATAAATATGTAGTAAAATTGAGTGAAATTTAAATGACATTTTTTTACAGTGTAGCTTTGTATATAAAGGCGTTCTTTCCAATTGTGTACATATAGGTAAAAATATACTTCATTCAAAAAATGTATATTAGGCCTCCGTGTCTATAACCTGATGTTTAGTTTTTCACAATTACAATATAAAATATTTGTTTGTGCACATTTTTCTTTCTGTTGAAGAGCAATCTCTGGTTACGAATGTAAAGAGAGAATACAGGAATTAGACGCAAATTATGTATTTGGTGGTAAACCATCTATGCATGTTTCATTGAATATAACGTACGCTCCTTCTCTAGCAATGAAAACCATTCCAGTACATTCTGTAAACACTATTATCCGCAGTTTCTCTTGGAAAATAAGAGATTTTCCCTTTCCATTTATATTTCTGTTACCCAGTTAGTATTCAATGCTCCTTCCTCGCACAACAAAGGCGTGTATTTAGATAAGTTTTTGTTTCAGGTGCCCTTATTTCTGCTGGTGCTGGAAATAACATTCATCGTAGTGGGAAACGCAGTACATCCAGGTAAGTTTTTTCCCCTTGTTATTCCCTTTACATTAACGTAAATAATGAATGGAATATTTAATGTTAAAAGTAGATAACGAAGAAATATGAGTTAAAATACCTGGTACGATATCTTAAAAGCATTGTATCGCCAACATGAGTTAATAAATTTTTAAAACTTCATCGAATAAAATAACTTCATTATTCGTTACTATTTTATCCTTTTGTTTAAATTATAAAAAAACTCAATTTTCTGCACATTTTTGAAAATGTTATTCAGATTTAAAATGTGGTAACTAAATATATAAATAAATTTTTAATGATTATGATATACTTTAGTTTATATACCATCTCAAAAACAAGAGACACTTCACTTACGATATATGGAAAGCAAAGCTAATTTATAGCTGAATAGTCACAAATTGAGGCAACTGTTAACAAATATTCTGTAACCATCTGATAAGATCTGAAGTGGACAGTGGACGTTTAGTTTTTCGTTTTGCCTACAGAATGACCTCGACCTTAACGACTTTGCTTTTTTTATTTGTGTCCATATATTAACATACTACGTATTTTACTTGATATATTATGATTTGGGAAAGAAGAACAAATAACCTACGTTAGAAAAACGTTTATAACATCCAAACGCCATTAAAGAAACGTATCGTTTTAAGTTCAATCATATTAAAAATGATATGAAAACTTTTAGTATTAGTGTTCTTTAAGACTGGCGTTTTATAAACGAGAAGTCGCACTTTTAGTAAGACAATGATAGAACAAGTAGCTCCATCCAAGCAAGTAACAAAGCGTAACACTAAACTACAACTTCTCTTAATTTTTCACATTGAAAGATCACGGCGAACATGTAAACAGCAGTAAACGTACATTTCCTGTTATGTCCAGCAAATTTGTTAAGAACTCAATAATTGTGATTAATGCATATGTTAATAGTTTCCTAAACATTCTTCGATGTGATTATGTTTATAGTAACATACGCGATTTTCTGTGTCTTCAACAGGCGTGCAAAATTCAGGAAACGTAATATAAAAATACAAGGTAAAAATATGCCTTTTTTTCCTTACTTTCTTTAGGGTATAAGACAACTAACAGTCTTATACCCCAAAGAAAACTTATAATATAACTGGTACAGTGAAAAGACATCGGTTTTTAACTTCCCCCTTAAACTTTTAAGTTTCAAAATAACTTTTGATCAAGGTTTTTAGTAACCGCAATTTAAATATGGAAAAGAAAGATTAAATAATTTGTTTTCCAACCTTTTTGTTAGAACCTATAATAATTCTCATTGCAATTGCAAGTAGCTGATTAAGAACTACATTGTTGTAATTTTCAGTACCAGGTTATTAAAGACATATACGAAGAAACAGAATCGCTAGAATATATAGAAATAGAATAAAACAAATATCAAACATCAAACAGATGTGAATTTCTAGTGAAGCTTAAAAACAAAATTAAATAAATATTAATATGTATACAGGGTGTGCCATTTAACACTCCCGCTGCCAGTATCTTCGAAATGAAGAAATTTTTTTGGTTCCGGAAGCTGGGATTGTTAGGTCCCTAGAATAGCTTCAAATTTCAGTTAGAATTGCTAGTTCAAATATTTTTGCATAAATGGCGTAGCGATACTAAAAAATGTTTTGGTTCCTGGAAAGTAGAAGGGCGGCCCATCTGATAGACCGTTAAATTTTGAATAATTTTGTAATATAAAGTTTTTCCCAATATTTACTTGTTTTTGAGACATGTCGACTTCAATGTGCAATGTGTGATGAAACATACAAATTTATTATTTTATTTAAATCGCACCGAGACAAAATATTCTTTTAAAATATTATAATATATATTTATCTATTCGAGGGACCTAACAACCCCAGTTTCCGGAACTAAAATAAATTTCTTCATTTCGGAAATATTGGCATCGGGAGTGTTAAATGGCACACCCTGTATATTAAAGGATAAGTACTAATATGAATTTAAACATGGAAAATATGAAATTCAAAATAAAATAAATGTCTTTCATAAAAAAAACTGGAAAGAGTACAAATAGGCAAATTTTTCATTGCAGACTGTTAAATAATGTTTCTATTTATGTTTGCTTTGATTCATTCTCGGATATCCATGTTTGCGCCATTCCTTAACGCTTCATATAATTCGCATATCGTTCAATTCTATTACTGGAAAGTTGAGTTTAAAATTTTATATTAATGGTATCTTGGAAATAGTTATTATAATATTTTTTTCGTCAATCTATATCAAATATAAAACGGTAGTCCATTATACGATTATGTATTACAAAATTCATAACAGTAGAGATTTTTAGTGTACAAATAGTCCTCTGAAAAGGCACCCCTGGACCAATGGAAATGTTCGTAAGGCTTTAATTTTCTTATCAATTTTAACAAGGTATTCATATTTTCTAAATGGTTTGAAACGTTAATATACAAAAATTACACTTAAGTATTCTTACTGACTTAGTCATCGTTGATTCTTTAAAGACATAAGTAGGTAAGGTGAAACTTCAACAAATTTGAATTCTATTAGTAAGTATTTGTTAATATGTTTTAAATTAATTAATTTAAAAAATACATTAACGTTAAGAACAATAAAAGTAAAATTATCAGAATAGCTTGAGACGTACCTGTGTAGATATAAATAATGATATTGAAGGATTTATAGTAAAATTACCGGCGGAAAGACACGTTATAGTCGCCAGCTAAGCCATTAAGACGATATAT